>NW_027660942.1:0-148969 GCF_963280865.1 Gymnoscopelus braueri | reverse complement strand
CTCTCGTTTCTCATTCAAGGCTGTTGTTTATTAAGGATCCCCATTAGTCTACACCTTAGTGGAGACTATTCTTCCTGGGGTCCAGGCAAAAACATCACAATACAAATCATAAAATGCAGTACAACATAATCAATGTTAGTGAACAAAAACACAAACTTAGAGAACAACATTTATATTAACAGTAAAATTAAAATTAAAAAACAAAACAGGTTTGTCTGTCCGAAAACACAAAAAATAATAACCTAATCTAATTTCCTTTCTGATTATTGCTTCCTTAAGTTTCTTTTTGAAACCAAATTTATTTCTTGTTAGAGTCAAATGTGGGGGGAGCACATTCCAGTATGCAATGGCTCATTACATTACTGTTTTCTTAAGTGCATTGATTCTGGGCAGAGGTAAAGTAAAGTGACCACTTGATGCCCGTCTAGTATTATAACCATGTCTTTCATTTGCAGGTAATGGCTGTAAAAACAAACTGAAGGGTTTCTGTGAGGATTACACATTCTTTAAAAACAGAATATGGCTGCATGCCAGTCTTTCATCCACCCTCCTCCATGACAGCCTGGCATGCATAGCATCCGCAATGCTCCTGACAGAGCAGTGAAGTGCTAGTCTTGCCGCTCTGTTCTGAGCAAGCTGAAGTTTACCAAGTTCTTCCTTTGATGTACTAGACCAGATAACAGGACAGTAGTCCAGATTGGACAGAACTAGAGACTGTATGATTAGTCTAATGGTTGTGTTAGTTAGCAGATGAGCGCTCCTTCTAATGCATGCAGTGGCATAGTGCTTCCTCCTAGTGTTCTTCTGCAGCAATACATTTGTAACTAGTATGAGGTCAGGGCCAGTAAGTAACACAGCCGGTGCTTTATGCCTCTAGATGTGTGGTCAGGTAACACAGTTGACTATAACATTCTCATGTAAACGGCTTTTGTTGCATCTTTTGAATTAGGATTTGTTCATGTGGGAAATCCATTCTTCTAATTTTGTCTTTTGATATCATCAAAGGGTGAATGCAATTATTAATTATAACTAATCAAGTGGGTAAATTAAATGATCTGCTATGAACTGAGGAAACACTGTCTTGAAGTTCTCTTCTTTACTCAGGTAAAACGGCCTTGTTTTTCCCTGATGCTGAGGTTGGATGCTTTGTTAGGAAGTGTTTGATTCATTAAATGAACAAATTGTGTTCATTTAGACTCCTTTCTCAGCACCATCACCAACAACACTTTCACCACTTCTAAGAGCAGCTTTAGCTTAATTTAACAAGCAACTTTCACTTGTAGTTATATATTATATACATATATTTGACTAGGGGTAGCCTTTCTATACTTTGACTCAAGTACTGGGTTTGATTACATTGTCCACCACTGGAGGAGTCTGTATCCTTCAGTATCAATGTAGTCTCCTCCCACCACAACATTTATATTTATGTGACTCTGTCACAACAGCTAGTCAGTCAGTCAGTCAGTGAGCAGCAACACAGGATGGAGCAAACATCACTCAACCTTCTAGTCTGTGAGTACAAACACATTATTGTACTAACTTCATGTTTCATTAAATTGTCCTCATGAGGACAAGATGAGGAATTTGTCTCACTACTACAAGAGGCTCTGTTACAGTTCTGGACTGTAACAATAAGGGATTAGCGGCACTATGTAACTTTTTTAAATTAATAAAAAATGTTTTGTCCAATTTGTATGCTAGAGTATGTTAATACAATATAACTTATATGGGGTGGTTGTATTATTTCTCCCTTCTATTGAAACTTTTAAATCGTGTCAAAGGTCATGTCTCACCTATACACAGGATCTGATTGGAATTTTGACCTGAAGGTCAAAATCAAATTTATCATGCAGGCTCTATTAGCTCAAAAGTAAAAATGTCAGCACTTGCGCAGGAAACCGGGTTCAAATCCGGGGTAGAAGAAGAAAGTAACATGGTGCAGCTTTTAAGGGTGAAGATTATTATAAACAGAAAAATATGCCAAATATGTCAATATGTGCCTGTGCCTAAATAAAAAGTAACTGAAAGACATTTCCATAAGTGCCGGTATTTTTTATTATATGAATTATTCTGAGCCATGCACCTGGTAAACAGACTCCACTCACTGTATAAGACCAAGTTGTGCTCACATTATGTGAAAAAATGGCAACTAAAGTAATCAAAAAAAGAAACAAGATTTTTGTACAGGATCTCCTCACTGGTCGGTAAGAATACATTGAGGACTCTAGCAGGAGCACTCATCCAATGTCACCTCATGGTACCACAGCACCACAAAGGCCTTAAAAACAAGGCTCCAGACATCCCAAAACAAACTGCTCAGGCTATTGCTTGGCCTTACATCTACAACTCATTTAACCCCTGCTCATTTTGCTAGGGTGGAATGGCTCAGGGTAGAGGACAGAGTACAGCAACTTGCAATGGTCTACACAAGATACTGTACACTACACCACAGGCACCCATGTACCTGTCAAACTACTTCGAAACATCAAAGACGTCCACAAAGTTTACACCAGAGAGAGCTCCTCTAATCACGTTCAACCTAGGCCTGTCACAATTATTACATAATCGTCTAATCGTAATTATTGAGATAATCGCAATTATTTTTGCATAATCGGCATAATCGTTTCCATTTTTTTAAGTATAACTATTACATATGTAAATAATGTATTTATCTGAAATTTGTATTTCAGTTATTTGTCATATCTGCCCGTGCAATTTGTGATTACGAAGCCTAAAAGACAAACAGAAATTAAGTGTTTATATATATGTTCCGATGTTCAATGCCAAAAACACAATTAAATCGTTAATCGCAATCATTTGTGTGACAATGAATCGTCAACTTAAATTTGTAATCGTGACAGCCCTACTTTCAACTCATTGGACATTTGCTTTGACACTCATATACAGGTCAACCTCTAATATCTCCCTATACAACATTAACTATACTCTAAATCTACAGTACAAGTTAACTGTTAAGGTCAGATCATAGCAAAACGGATGAGAATCATTTTATGTAGAGGCAGAACTAATTACACTAATGTTTCGTGATATCATAGCTTTGAAAATGAAGGCAAATCGTTTTGGCTAGGGATTTTCAAGATTCTGTTTTGATCATTCAAGCATTCTACTCTATATTGCAGCTATACGTCTACAAAAGAAAAGGAAAAAGTATATGAATCTAAAATAAAGAAATGAAAGGAAACAAAGGTCTTTTTAGCACAGCAGTTTAAACACAGTGGCACCATTTTTATTTTTATGAAAAATGCCCATCACAAGCCGGCATGGTTGATGATGACCCCTGACTTAAAATATATATTAGTATATCAAAAATAAAGTACAGTAGTACAATAAATGTATTCCCAAAGCATGTTGTGATGTTTTCCAACCTCTTCATTAAATAGGGCTGTACGATATAGGCCTACTGTATAAATACTAAAACCTAATTGTAAAGAAATAAAGATAAATTAAAGGTAAACAGATAATATTGGCCACGTTTAGTGAGCAGGAGAGGCCTGGAGAAGTGATGGGGTGGGTACAAGAGAAAGACAGGCACATCCATAGTGTCAGTTCAGAGGTTGTAGATCAGCTATATATTTTTCAAATAGCCATGAGTTATAGCATAAAAATCAGTTCATCAACTTGTTCTAACCCTAAATAATTTTGCTGTCGCAATTATTTTAGATAATCGCAATTATTTTGCATAATAGGCATAATCGTTTCCATGTTTGCTTATGCATTTTTTAAACATTCCAGAAATAGCAGATCTACAAGCTACAGCACAGCTTGTAGATCAGCTATTTCCGCTATTTCACTTATTTTTTTGGAAAGTATAAAATTATTATAAATGTATCAGTCATTTCTTTGTATGTTTAAGTTATTTGTCATATCTGCCCTGTGCAATTTGTGATTATGAAGCCTAAAAACCAAACAGAAATTTAAATTGTATTCATATATTCCTATGTTCAATGCCAAAAACAAAATGAAATCGTTAATCGCAATTATTTGTGTGGCATTTAATCATCACTTAAAATGTCATAATCGTGACAGCCCTAGTTCAACCCAGATTTTGCTCAAACAAGGGGTTAAATTGGTTCTGCTGCTATGCCACCCCCGAACTGTTTACTGTACACATATTTCTTTTTGATTACTACTTGTGACCCTTTTTGACTGGAGGACAGTCATCTCGCTGGTGCCCGTTCAGGAAAACCTTTTTTTTTTTTTTACACAAAATGAGTTTATAGCCCAGTTAGACTCTTCACATACCAGAGTATGTCTGACAGAAATTTCAGAGCTTAAATCGACATGTAAATATGAAATAAATGCATAAACATGTATTAAAATATAAGGTTAGAGCTAGCATGTGCTAGCATTTCTAACAAAATCCTCAGTTTCCATCCAAACATCGCGAAATCGCGGTAAAATCCGTTATTTCTACCCGATCGTTTTGAAAGGTATCACTAGTCTGTTGGCTTGTGTCTAATGAGAATGTCAAATAAAGATGTAAAAACAATCATATTTTGTTAAAACTGTTGTGAAAAGGTATCTTAGGGCGGATTCAGACTGGATCCGATTGATTCGAACCGTTCCCTAGTATGGTTGGCCTCTCTCAGCTGGCCAGTATTCACATTGGCCAAGATTCTAAAGCACCTGAGACCATTTCATTTAACAGTAATGGTAAATATGTGCCTCATGGGGGCGCTGTTGACTATGGGGCTTTGGTAGATATAGAATGTCATTCACAGAAGAAGAGTCACTTGTCAGAGTTTAAAGTGAATTATAAAGTTTGACTGTGTTCCTGACGTTGTCTTGAGTTATAATAACAACAGATCAACAATACACAACCAAAGAAGTGTGTGCACTGGTCTTTGAAACCTCAAAATGTAACGTCTCTGTTAATATGATATTGGTGTCACGGACGCATGTCACGGACTAATCCTTAGTATATGTATCCTTATATACGCGTTCGCTACACATGTGTTTTTTGTTTATGTTTTTTCACGGCTCGCGGTACTCAAACACTAGCGGGATAATTATTTCTTGTCAACATTCAAGTAGAACTATGAGAAGGTATAACCCAGCTAAAATAATGCGTCATTATAAAAATATATAAATGATATATCTGATTAGCAGTCCACTTGCTCCTGTTGGTACGGATGGATTCACATTGCATCGTTCTGTACCCGAATACGCATGATCCGGATCCGAGACTACCTCGGGAGGCGGTCTCGGGTACGGTACGGTGATCCGTTTCGGGGAACGATACGCAACGTTCACA
The DNA here is from genome assembly GCF_963280865.1 of Gymnoscopelus braueri. Lineage (NCBI taxonomy): Eukaryota > Metazoa > Chordata > Actinopteri > Myctophiformes > Myctophidae > Gymnoscopelus > Gymnoscopelus braueri. The sequence continues at coordinate 143,691 of NW_027660942.1, read as the reverse complement.
CTATCAGCCAAGTGGTCCGCGCACCCGGGACCATAGTGTGAATCCGCCCTTAGTTAAAGGAGAATTTTGGACTACGTTTTTCTTACCTTTTCTATGATGTTATGATATCTTAGGATGAATGGTACAGTAGAAACATTTCATAACTCCATCCCGGGTCCGCCACAGCTTAAAACGTGCGCGGATAGGCCTTGCGCTAGATCACATATTTTAATAGGTTTTTTTTTCTAAGTCTAAGTCTCGCTAGACGAGATTGAAATCTCGAGATTTCAATCTCGACTTGTTTTTTTTGTTTTTTTTGTGAGATCTGATGTTCATAGTGACAGAACACTATGCAAAAAAAAAACCTAAGTCTCGCTAGATGAGATTGAAATCTCGAGATTGAAATCTCGTCTAGCGAGACTTTTTTTTTTTTTTTTTTTTTGGACAGTGTTCCGTCACTATGAACGTCAGATCTCTCACCAAAAAAAAAAAAAAAAGCTATTAAAATATGTGATCTAACCTAAGGCCTATCCGCGCACATTTTAAGCTGTAGCGGACCAGGGGTGGAGTTATGAAATTTTTCTACTGTACCATTCATCCTAAGATATCATAACATCATAGAAAAGGAATTAAAACTTTAGTCCAAAATTCTCCTTTAAGTCCTCCTGGTCACTGGAACCAGCCGGTTCCAGCAGGGGGCAGTGGCAAACACTTGGTCTCAGAGAGCATACATAACAAAGAGAGCCTAACCCTAAACCATTAAACAAAGGATATGTAAATCCCGCTATGCATGATGGGATTGATAGCCCTGTTTACTATCTTTGAATGAGATCCATTCAACTGGTCTTTTCTCTACTGAAGAGTTTTAACTTGACTTCAGTTCTATAAGCTGTAGTTTAAAAACTATTCACTCAATCGTATTAACCAATATATCATTATTTTGCTATGATTCCCTGCTTTCATATGACATATGACACAAAAAATGCTAGATGACTGTCTCCCAGTCAAATTTGGTCACACTTGTTTATATGATGTTTTTGCATAGCATTGTATATTTGGTCATTAAATGTTTCGATGAATTGAATACACAGGACCCCAATGGAAACAGGGTTTAATCCTTATATAGAGCTGTACTTTCTGTGCTTTTTTGGCGAACTGTTAATAAAGTATTCAATCAGTCAATCATGTTAAGGTGGAAGAGCATGTCAGATGGTGATTAAATTCAATTAAAGTTTGGTCTCCAAGATATAGTTTGATAAGGCAAGTTATATCTGTCTCTGTGTGTAAAATGTAACATTGACATTATATTATTACTAGCATTAACATTAATACTAACAGGACATTAGCATTGACATTCACATTAACACTGTTAATAATACTAGCAGTCCAAACCTAAACATTGCTTATTTTTGTCTTATTTTTTATTTCTCTATTTGATATAATCTATTATGCTTTTAAATGCCTTTTACGTCTTTAAATGTCTTTATATGGTTTGAAGTGATGTGAAGCACTTCTGAAGTGTGCTGCAGAAATAAACGTCTCAAACATAACTTTAAATAATTCTGATTCTAAAGATGGCCACCCTTTCTCTGTCTGTCTGTCTGTCTGTCTGTCTGTCTTTTTTCTCTCTCTCTCTCTCTCTCTCTCTCTCTCTCTCTCTCTCTCTCTCTCTCTCTCTCTCTCTATAGTGGTTATTTCCATGGTGATTGTATCAACAGAAGTTCATAACAGTGGTGATGTTATGAGAGGTATGTCTCTTCTACTATCAATGGAACCAGGGAATACTAAGAAATATCTTTTTGTATTTTATCAGGAAATAAACGTTCTTCTCTGTGTCTGCCCTCAGTCTTTCTCAAATGCAATCCGGACAGATCTCAATTCTTTAAAGATGAGTTTGTCTTTCTGAGCTGTGAGGACAGACAGTCTAACTCTACTGTCTGGAGAGTGATGAAGACCGATATCATAAACTTCACCTCAGAGTGTGGCGATGGGGACTGGGGGAAGATGAACACCACAGGATGTATTGTCAGTCCCTTGCTCCCCTTAACAGAAAGTGGAGTTTACTGGTGTGAGTCTTCAAAGGGAAAGAGTAACACTGTTAATATCACTGTTACTGGTACGTTCAGCAAATCAACAACTTTATTCTGTTTTCTGTATTGGATCTTTTATTGTTTTTTTGTTGTGTCTTTCATGTTAAAACTTATTTATCATTGTTCAGATGGAGCTGTGATCCTGGAGAGCCCTGTACTTACTGTGGTGGAGGGAAGTGACGTCACCCTGCGCTGTAGGACACAGAAGACATCCTCTGACCTCCCAGCTGATTTCTATAAAGATGGATCCTTCATCAGGAGTGAGTCTACAGGACAGATGACCATCCACCATGTCTCCAAGTCTGATGAAGGATTCTACAAGTGTCACATCTCTGACCGTGGAGAGTCACCAGAGAGCTGGATGGGTGTAAGAGGTGAGATAGTTGTGTAATAGTATGTATCACATACCCACACTTTATTTGTCCTGTGGACAAGGAGGGACAAAATGACTGAGATGTGCTGATTGGTCAGCTGCTGTATAACCCCTAGGGCTGATACTACAGCTGAGTGAGCTGACCAATCAATGCAAGCTAAAGCCGTAGCTTCGCTAGATGTTATAGGGAAGTTGACCAATCAGTGTAGCTGTCAAGGTGAGGTCAGCTACCAGTATTATACTGGCTACCAGTGCAGCAGCAGTGGAGAGTATCCATAGTCATATATACTGTGTACTTAAAGTGATAATGCCTCTGGACGGCCTGTGTCATAAAGACTGACATGGTGGCAGGGCCCATCACTTCAGCTTCCTAATGGTTGATGGGCTGAAACTGCTCCATATTCTGGTGATATATAGGTAATGCTTACCATGATGTGGCCGTGGGAGAGTGAACAGAGTCGTTGGGTGGTGAGTGGACCATGCATGTAATATTATTTGCGATTTTCATTGGAAAATCCACATAGGACTGAGATGGTTAATTCAAAGTATTGCACAGATGCTAGTATTTTCTCATTGTCAATAAAATAAGGTTGATTATGTGATTAACAAATTAGCACTCAGGGTTTGCTTGAGTTTATCCAAACGAGAGCAGGTATCTCAGCACTTTCACTCAGGATACTATAACTGCCTCTGATAGATAAACTCAGGCTAATTAATGTCTCTCTCTCTCTCTCTCTCTGATATACGTAAATATGATGCTTACTCTCAACTCTAAGCCTAGATATATAACACAGCTTTTTTTTAATAAGGAATGTGCGTCTCATTCTGCTTAAGTTTCTCCAGCCTCCAAAGACAACGACCAACCAGACCCTCCCTCTGTCTCTCTACCTACATATTTCTACCCTCTGATGGGGGCAGGAGTCTCCATCTTTCTACTGATTATGGGTTTGTGTTTCTGGAAGAAATGCAGAGGTATGTCAGTGATGTTCACACAAACAGTCATTCAGAGAAAACAATGATTTGTACTGGTAGCTAACCTGATAATTTTTTTTTTTTTTACAGATCCATGTTGTGTCAGGTAAATACAGTATTGATCTCTGTCTATTCATCAACATGACAGCAGTAGAGCATCTTGTTTTCTACTTAATTTCTGCTAAATATATTTTCATTACAGAACCGTTCAGTCTCAGGGAACCAATCAGGGCTCGGCTGCAGACCAGAGGACCAATCAAAGTGAGGCTGATGATGTGTACTGCCCACTGCAGCATGGTCAGTCTTTGAACCAATTATGGTCGTTAAGAACACGTTCTTTTTTTCTTTCTTTTGTTAGAGTAGACAATTATTTCTATACCCCTTTTTTATCCCCAATTTAGTCGTAAAAACAGTTAATTAATTCACCCTCCCCAACCGGCTTCCCTCCCCCGAACACGGGCCAATTGTGTTTGTATGTAGACGCTCGGCCAAGCCGGAAGCACCATAGTGATTTGATCCCCTAGACTCCACAGTGGTAGGCAGGTACTTGACCACTGCGCCAACGCCCTTGGTTAAAGACACTTTTTTTAAAAGATTAATTTTTGGGCTTTTTATGCCTTTATTATTGATAGGATAGTAGGCTGACAGGAAATGGGGAGAGAGATGGGGAGTGACCCACAGCAAAGGCCGTCGGGATCTGGACTCAAACCCGCGACACGCTGTCAGGCTACATTGTAGGTGGCCGGGTAAAGACACTTCTGACAACTGCTTCTTTTTTTTATCTAAATTAATGTTTAACAACTAAAATCATCAGCATCTTAAGTGATTAAACAATGAATGTCCTTTTTGGAGGTATATAAAAGCATGTCTGTTTTGTCTTTGCTTTTCCTAATTGGCAGACTGAATCATGTTTGAAATAACACAAATAAGAAACACTATTTATTTGTTTACCTTTAGGCGACCAAAGCATGTATGGAGTAATCCAGCACTCAGATGACTATGAAAATGGTACAGTATAAACTTTTTAAAATTAGTTAGTCAGTTAGGTTTTTAGTTTTGGTTTCATAACTTCTTTGCATTTGACCCATCAGTGTCCAGTCCCAGGGTGCGCTCAGGGAGCAGTTAGGCATTCAGTGTCTCTCTCAGGGAAACTTCGACATGAAGCCAGGAGGAGCCGGGAATCGAACTGAGGACCTTCCGAGAGTTCAGCACACTACTGCCTGTCACACATTCCACTGTGTGTGGAGACGTGATACTGACACGCACGCACGCACGCACGCACGCACGCACGCACAGTCACACACACATTATGTATGATTATAATTAATTTACAATACTTTTATTTATAGCATTATGTTTTTTAGGTTGGTGATTTAGGGAGTCAAAGTCAGGGCTTCATGTAAATACTTGTGTAATACCTCGTGTTTACCTTGCTTACTGTAAATTGCTCTGGATTAAGAGTGCCTGCTAAATGCCTCAATTGTAAATTGTAATAATGTTGTGTTGACTTTGGTAATAATGTGTGAAATTTCAATACAGTTTTCATTTAATGGGTTTTGACATGTGCATCAAATAGTAGAGGCAATCTTGAAACTTTAGATTTAACTTATTTTCAATCCTTTAAATTTCACATCTGTACTTGCGTAAACATTCTTCATGAATAATTATAACAATTTTTTTGTCCATACAAATAATTTGTATTGTAGATAATTTGTTATGTAAATCATTTTATAATAAATATTTTTGTATTGATTCGAATGCTTCCTGCTTCTGTCTGTGAATTATATTCATTGCATTATCTTTGGTTGGTTGAGTGTTGTCAATGCAAGCAACATCGCACTTAATTGTCTTTAACTAATCAGAGCTGCAAACCGTCGGACTTGGAACTATTAGACGCAAGTATTCCACAATGGTGTGTAATAAAGCTATAGGATTTTTCTATATAATGTTACATTTTGTGTTGTATGATTTTTATTGTTTTAATAGATTGAGATTTTCAGTTGAGTGAAGAAGGAGAGCCTGAGGAAGAGTGCACGGTTACTGCTTTTCTTATAGCAAACCCATTCGCACCCCCACCTTTCGGAACAAACAAGTTTGAAGTTTCTCTGTGCAAGTGGCTATTTTTGTATAGGTGTTGAAACATCTACGTATATTAACCACAGCAGCAAACCGTTCTATGAAAACAAAGCCTATCAACAATGAGCTCAGTGGTCTATGTAGCTGTTGCATCCTGTATAGATGCTCTGTGGTTTTAAGGTGTAAAAACATAAAACAAACTAAATTTCTGTCCTCTGCTGCAGTCCTCATGAACACTCACCATGTGTTATACTGCTTCATGTTTGTAAGTATGAATACAGTATATAACATAATTATTCTTCTGACGCTGTTGTGGAATGTGTGCAGGCAATGATTTGTGTCCATACAAATAATTTGTAATGTAAATAAGTTGTAATGTAAACCATTTTATAATAAATATTTTTGAATTGATTTGAATGTGTCCTACTTCTGTCTATGATTTATATTCATTGCAGGTAATTAGTAATTTGTAATTACAAGGATAATTAGAATTGTCCATCAATCTATCATATACGTTTTTAGTGGAAGATTGAAAAAGTGGGGCTAAAACCAGGCGCAATGTTACTCTGACAGGATGTAATTGACAGGACACTTCCAACATCAAAACCACCACAGCACTTTATGATACCAACTCAACACAAAAGTCCCACATTGAATATATAGTTTTTGAAATGACTTGTTTCATCATTTAAAAACAAATCCAAGAAACATTAAAATGTTATCATACAATTTTAAAATGTTTGGGGTAGAACAAGTACATTTATTCAACCATTCAATCAATATTTTATTCATATGGTGCCAAATACAAGTTGTCTCAAAGACACTTTACGTGTAAAGCAGGTCAAGACCATTCTCTTACAGAGACCCTGACCCAACATTCCCCCAGGAGCAAGCACTTGTCATGTCTTGGCAGTCTAAGCCTATAGCAACATAACTGAATGTTATCCCAGGCCAGGTCAGACTTGAAACCAACCAGAGACAGTTGCAAGAGTGCTCTAAAGTATATTATGGTCCCAATCAGAATCAAGTATTCAACAATGCTGTGTAATAAAGCTATAGGATTTTTCTGCATAATGTTACATTTTGTGTTGTATGATTTTTATTGTTTTAATAGATGGAGATCTTTCAGTTGAGTGAAGAAGGAGAGCCTGAGGAAGAGTGCACGGTTACAGTATTTCTCATAGCAAACACAACCCCCCCCCCCCATCCGCACCCGCACCTGCACCTTTTGGAACACACAAGTTTCTCTGTACAAGTGGCTATTTCTTTTCTCTTTTCTCGGTATTGAACCATCTACGTATATTAACCACATCAGCAAACAGTTCTATGGAAACAAAGCCTATTGATAATGAGCTCAGTGGTCTATGTAGCTGTTGCATCCTGTATAGATGCTCTGTGGTTTTAAGGTGTAAAAAAACGTAAAACAAACTACATTTCTGTCCTCTGCTGCAGTCCTCATGAACACTCACCATGTGCTTCATGTTTCTAAGTATACAGTATATAACATAATTCTTCTTCTGACGCTGTTGTGGAATGTGTGAAGGCAATGACAAATTTCACTGACGGTTAAAGGATGTTTGAGTAACCAACTACCAGTAAGCGACTAGTCTAAAATTAAGGGAACACTCAGTAAAGAGCCAAAACTGAGCACATTTCAATTTATAAAGCTACACATTATTGGGAAAATAATTATTATGCCAGTTCTTTTAATATGAGTCTCTATCAGTGACCTGTGAGGTTTAAGATGGAGGCCATGATGGCTGTATGATACAAGAAACACCATCCTCACCAAGTACCATCCTCTACCTCAGGGTTACCCAAACACTGCGCCAGGACCAATTTTTATCGGTTGTGAGTAAATATCCCATTTTTAACATTTATTACAATTTGTTTATTATTATTTCAAATTATTTTCAAAAATACAAAAGAACTCTAAAAAGTAAAACATTTTTCAAAGCATTTCAGAAATTGTCCAAAAAATCTAAATAAAGTAAAACTTTTAATAGTGAAAACAGCAGATCTACTACTCACAGCCGTTTGAAATAGGGCTTAAGTGATTCCTTCATAATGTATTTATGTAAGTTTGGGTCCCAGGGAGACACCCCACTTTTGGGTGTCAAGCTGAAAGGTTTGGGAACCTCTGCGTTACCTGGACAGCGGCCTGTACTGGTGTGAGTTCACATGGGAGAGAAGCAACGGTGTCATCACAGTTCATGGTCAAGACGAGGATGAATACATTGAAGCCCACTGCGCAATGGTGTGGCCATTTCAGTGAATGAATGTCATGAGTGTTGTGTTATCGTTGTGTTAAGAAAGTCATAGCAGTTTAACCTCATAGTGTGAGTTTTAAGCTGTGAGTGTAAGGTACTTTCTGCTCTTAAAACACAGTCAGATAATTCACCATAAAGCGTCATGAGGATGGGTACAGGGTTCTGTTTCAGGTCTTGTTGTTTCCTGTCTTCAGGTGGAGACATATCAGCCATAGATATTAGAAACCTAGATACCTCATTGGCCTCTGCAGTTCATTGGGGCGACTTGTATCGCAATACACGGCGGCTCTTCCGTCTTCCGCAGGGAACCTGTCACTCAAAGTGACTACTGGCCAATCACAGCGCTCACAGTGCGTTGACTACTGGCCAATCACAGTGCGTCTTTTCCGGGACTTGTCAGTGCAATGGTTCTCAACCAGTGGTCCGGGAACCACCAGTGGTCCTTGAGGGGGTTCCAGGTGGTACCCAGCTAAATGATGGAGAGTTGATAACCAAATGGACCCTTATAGATCTTTAAATCTTGAGTATAACATTTCACACTGTCAAGAGTCAAATTGTTACTAAACAAGTACACAATTAGAGAACGTAAATAATTGTTATTTTGACAACATCTTATCGAACGATAACATATTCTACGTTTTGGGTGTGAGAGGCTTATCAAACGGTGTTCCGTGACTCAAATGCTGAATAAATAATGGACCTTGATATGAAAAAGGACCATGTCTCTTATTTGAATTTCACAAATAGAGTGTGGAGTTTGCCAAGTTCCAACTAACTAGATGCTGCGCACAGCTGCTGCCTCTCAAAGGGTTAAGAGCTGGGTTACAAAAAGACCCGCCCCCACCTGCCTCTGATTGGCCTACCGAACTTCCGCTTCTGTGACGCACACGACAGCCCTGCGGAAGCAGGAAGCGCGCCCGAGATACAGACGCTTCAGAGCCGAATGAGGCGTCTACCTTTATATGTCTATGATATCAGCCACGTTGCCACATATCCTGTCAGACCCCACTGCTTTAGACAAGACCAACATGATGAACATCAAGGCTGATAACCTGATCTATCAATATAACTGTGTGTACGTCTGGGTAATTAAATGAATATGTCTGAATCCCCTGTAGAACTCTGACAAAAAATTATAATACTACTAATTAGTCCATTATCCAATGCACTATTACTACAATTATTATTTTGTACTAAAGGACAAGCATTTGAATTACCTTCTTCCACAAATAAACTTACCGGCATTGTGTTCATGTGACTGGGTATTACACACATAGTAACTGTCTCATGATGGATAATAATATTACTAGGCCTACTACTAATATACTACTATGAGCTTAGGAGGAGTAGAATGTAAGTACATGGTGCAGCAGGCCGTTTACAAGTGACTCTGAACACAGCATGAGACAGAGTGTAGAGTATTAATATGTTTAGGCCACTAGATGTCACAAGGCACCTTTTTCACCCCCAATGGCAAACATCCTAACCTTGAGGTTCCTGGCCTCCCCAGGTAGCAAATCATGTCAGATTTCTAGCGTGACAACGTCTCCACGCCCCGCCGACCGGAGCGTCCGCTCGTCGCGACCCGACGTCTCCACGTGACGTCCTTGATCAGCGTTTACCGTGCGCAACGCCGAGCGCACACCAGGCGTAGCGCTGGCGGACCGGGTGGGTCCGCGAGCGTCCGAGTAGTGTAGCGCTGTCGTAAATGACCCCCCCCCCCCTCATATATTGCGAACCCCCCCTCGTATATGACCCCCCCCCCCCATTTATTGTAACCCCCCCTCCTCCCCTCCCACATATTTATATATAAACACATTCAATAAAGGAGCACAGATTTGAACTTAAGTTTTTTTTCTTTATTAAAATAGTAAAAGAAAGTTACAAATGGTAAAGCAATCACAATTGTACATGTCATGTTCTGTAATCACAAGGCAGGATGATGTGTAGGCTATCACAGTTCTCTTGGTTTCTCTTGTCTGTAACTATACAGTCAGTGGTGTAAAGTAACTAAGTACATTTACTCAAGTACTGCACTTACTTACTGGAGTATTTCCAAATTTCAGTAGGCCTACTTTTACTCCACTAAATCTCAGAGACAAACCCTTGCACTTTTATTTACTGTACTATTTTTTGACAACCTTAGTACCCACTTCAGCCCTATATACATGTCAGCCATTTGAAAATAGCAGATCTACAAGCTCACAATGGGTTGCTGTGACGCATTGTGAGCTTGTAGATCTGCTATTTTCAAAATATTTATATACATTTTAGACCATAACTTGTTAAACAGGACATTCTGCATAATGAGTACTTTTGTACTTTTACTCAAGTACATTTTGAATACCGGACTTACCACAGTGACGATATGCATTTTCTCAATATGGCAGACAAGCAGTAAAATAAACCTCACAAGGTGTACAATTTACAGTTAAAATAGTAATTTTACCATACCATAGCAGCAGTACAAAAGAGATAAAAACAGTGCAACTACATACATGTGTTGTCTAATGACATTGATACCATCATTAAAAGTCTTGCTGTAGACAGATTGCCTGCTGCCAACCCTAAAAATGTATTATAGTTCAGTCAGACAACTCTTAGATTGGATTAGAATATATATTTATTAGCAAGCTTGAGCATGGAATAGAAAGCATGAGGAAGCATAGTTTGGCGTCAGGCCTCTGAATCCATTCATTCCCTGTAAGGATAACATTTTAATGAATGTTACATGCCAAATAGCATTTACAGGGAATGACCTTTTTCACCCCCAATGGCAAACATCCTAACCTTGAGGTTCCTGTCATTATGTTCTTCTCCTTCATCATGAGTCTCGTCTGGCAGCCCTACACTAAAACTCTGAACAGTCACTGAGACATTTTTTATTACATTTTTGTTCTTCATAATTCATCATAGTGGATTCATTAGGATGTATATTGTGTGATTATGCTACAAATGCTTATATGGCAATGATTTAATTTTTTACATCACAGCATTTACACGCATGGTCAGACGCAGCCTGTAAGTGATAGGACAAAGCATGCACAAATGAGTAAAATTTTCATTTTATAGTTTACAATGTCATTTTAATGATAAATACACAATATAGATATTCTATACACACATAATATTTCATGTCTGTCTAGAATGAATGACACGGGTACAGACAGTGGACTCTGATGACATTAGGGTACAGAGGTTATTACATTAATTGTGGATATCTTAGAGAGAGAAAAAAGAATTGGTTGATATCAGCCTTCCTGTTCTCCACAACAAAACCATATCGGATGACCGGAAATTGATTATATCAATGAATATTAATTTTATTAATTAATTGATTGAAATATAAATTGGCTTTATAAAATAAGTAAATATTAGGATTGTGTTTACTGTGGACTGTAATATTTCTTGCTTCCTGTTGCTACCTGTCCATCTGTAAAAGATAATTTGTCTATTGTTTGTGCTACACAACACCTGTGGATTATACCAGGGACAAATGACTTGGATTTAGCTCCTCCTTCCGTGGACTACCAGGTACAAGTGACTTTCTTTTTTTTGCTCTCCCTCATGGAGCTACAGTACTTACGGATTATACCAGGGTCAGTCCACTTTAGGTGGATTATGTGGTTGACGCGCACTGACTTTTTTGCACCTTAATCCCATGTATAACGCACTGACTTTTTTTGTCTTTTTATTGTGCTCTTTTTTTTCTCTAAGCACCTTAACGTCCATAAGTATATCATGCACAGTATACATACATTGCTGCTATGCTCAGGCACCTTAGTCATTTTTATCTCAGGTACTATTGTAAATATGTAGATAACTTGTTTGGCCCTTTTGTTGTTCTCTTGTTTGATCTCCTTCCCACTTGCCGCCCCCCCCCCCCCCCCCAAAAACGAATTTCAACCTTTACCTTGTAAACCTGTGATGTGACAATAAACCTGATTCTGATTCTGATTCTGAACACAAACAGCCATCATAACACAACACATATTCACACTAACATTACAAAGTGGTGACTTAATGAATTTAATGAATGAATTCAAAATAAGAATACAATAGTTAAATGGCAGGTATTATCATTGGGGCTGCAACTAATAATTATGGTCATAATCAGTTAATCTTTAGCTTATGTTTACCATTATTTGATTAATGTATATTAATTTAGACCATAAAATGATAGTAAAATAAAATGCTAAATACTTATCACAAGTTACCTGAACACAAAAAAATACATTATTATTAACTTTATTATTATTACCTTATACCAAAAACATATTTTTTATTTTTTAATCGTGGAACAAAGACAAACGTTTTGCTGTAAATTGCATTTGCCTCCACCTGAGCAAATTACTAACAATACAATACAAGTAAAACAAAACAAAACAGTGACAACATTGATTAATATGAAAATCTAATCAAAAAGAATAACATACACTTAAAGCTTAAAAGAGAAATAACTATACTGTGTGAGAGGATATCTTATGGATGTTTAGCATTAAGTAAAGGTTTACAGGAGACTATTCATGCTAAGTTGCTATCTATTTACCTTGTATATGTACAAAACAGATGATCGATAGATAAATACTGTAGATAGATACTGTAGACAGATAGACTGTAGTCGGTGTATAGTTCTACTACACTACAACGAAGAAGAGGGTTGTGGTTCATACTTAATAGCTATACCTTACAGCTATCCCTTATGCCTGGAACATACTGGAAGCATCAACTCAGCATACAGTAGGCTATAGTCAGGGGATATTAATAAAATCCTGGAATAAATTCCTTACCAAGAAATGTCTTCACCAAAGTGTTTGTAAAGTTGTCTAGTAACACATCTCATAAAGATTGAAATTCAATTTCCCTAGGTCTAGGGGAATTCGTGACAGCTGCTGAAAGTTGGGGTACCCTTAACCTTATGAGGGAAATACATAAATAATTAAATTCTGCTTTAAGTAGCATGTGAGGAGTCAAACTAGGGTCTTTTATGATTATGAATCCACTAAAAGCATTTGTTTTGCACCAAAACCACTCCTTGGGCTAAAAACGACCATAGTCGACCTTTTCCAGGTAATTTTTTATGTAAAAAGACGAGAATCGTTCAAATGGTGTGACATTTTTGGAGGTCCCTCTTCGATTTAAGAAACCGGGCCACTCGTAAATCAAAGATGGTGGCCATTTATTTCAAGATGGCCACCAAAATATGACTGATTTTGTATTTTAACATATCTTTGCCTATACTTTTGTGAGGTCAATCACCAAATCACCAAATAGCACTCCCATTGTATGTTTTCTTTTAACATTTTCAAACAGGAGTTACCATTTATAACCATCAATATTAAAACATTTCAAAAACACGCCATACAACTGTGCTCTTCCTCTACAGTGACTCCTGTATGTCCTCTCTCACCGCATCCTTAAACCTCCTCTTTCACCTTCCTCTTCGCCTCTTACCTGGCAGCTACATCTTCATTATCCTTCTCCCAATGTACCCCTCATCTCTCCTTTACACATGTGGAAACCATCTTAACCTCGCCTCTCTTGCTTTATCCCCAAACCTTCTAACCTGGGCTGATCCTCTAATTTAGTCATTTCTGATGTCCTTCGTTTCTAATGAGAATCATAGCATCCTCAATTCTGACACCTCCAGCTACGCTGCCCGTCTTTTCCTCAGTGCCACCGTTTCCAAGCCGTACAGCATGGTCACAGTACCGACTAATACATCTTCCCTCTCACTGGTGCACTTCTGTCACTTTCCTCCATCCGTTCTCTCAAAGTACTCCTTCCATCTTCTCAATACACTGTATCTGCTTGCTAGAACATTTCCATTTCTATTCTTTTATCTACTTAACTTGTTGCACATCCTTCCCGTCTTTAACTCTGTCTAGCCAATTGGTGCAGATTACTTTCTCACTTCTTGGTGTCCACACTCTAATCCTTTTTAGCGGCCACACCACCGGTCTCTTCGCCTCACTTTTCATCTCTCTGGCTGCCTTTCTTATCGTCTCCCTGAGCTCCACACAGCATTGTTTGTTCTTTATCTTCCACCATTTGATCTTTTTATCTCTGTCTTCACACCTAACATCAGCTCTTAATATCTTACACAGGACTCAAGCCGTGCTACTCATACACTAAGTAGGCGGTGCCTGGGATCGAACCTATGACCTATTTCCCGCATAGGGTTAAGGGTACCCCGACTTTCAGCAGCTGTCACAAATTCCCCTAGGGAAATTGAATTTCAATCTTTATGAGATGTGTTAGTAGACACCTTTACAAAGACATTGGTGAAGAAATGTCTTGGTAAAATTTTTTTTAGTTTGCCTTCAATATTTACTTACTGCCCTTTATGCCCATTGGCAAGTAGGGCATAGGAGTTCTTTTTTTTTCTACGTGACTGGGTTGTTAGCCCTGGGGGACTAATGGATCGCACTTTGTCTGGCCTCTACCCTTCGACCTGCTTGACATTGGTGAACCTACCAGAAGCTTATGCTTCCATTGATATAGATATTGGGGATCAAGGCACACAAGCCTCCCAACCACGCCAAGGTGTCAATCCTTCGGGAGGTGTCATCGAGCATATGGGATGTACGCCAGATGACGTTAAGCGACGTCATTGATTCGCAACATAAACATTTTGAGGGGAAATACACAGAAGATTGCATTTTCTACCACTCTAAATCATTTGCCAGTCTAAATCGTTTTCCTTTAAGACTGGGACAAAATATAACTGTCACACACTCTGACCCAAAGCTCTTTCTGAATCCAATGTGTACCGTGTCAGCTGCGGTTACATGAGCCAATTCATTCTTAATTAAATCAATCCAATTTACGATTAATCACTTTCTTGTACAAAGAAAGCAACAATTTTGTCAGAATATAATACTCCTGCATTAATGTTATTACCGGTAAATGGAAGAAGGCTTGATCATAGTTGACCAGCCATGTTCCGGGGGAGTATTCTCCTTTGATGAGACAGAGCACACTTTTTCCTTTGGCTTGTCTGTTGATACAGGCATTGAAACAAAGGTGAAAATGAAGCGGTTGTGTAAAATCGGAGAACATGTGTTTTCTCTTGAAGGTGTAGGCTATTCATAGTCTTGCACTGATCCTGGAGAACTCTCATTTCCCAATGAGTCTCACCTTGATCACATGAATTCCATTGTGAAGAGTCTCAGTACATCATAACATGTTGCAAAGCTCACACATTGTGTACAACTATAAAACTTAAACCATGTGACCTACACTACTTGCATTTGCTTTGAAATGTACTAACATCAGACACAAATATCATGGAGAACTGGGTTTGTTTCAATAATGTTTCCGCAGCAGCAGTCTACAAAACAGACGCTTTTCACACGCAGGCCTTCATCAGTGTTAGACTGACTAACACTGACGAAGGCCTGCGCACCGAAACTGTTGACTTAATGTCTGTTTGGTAGACTGCTGCTGCGGAAACATTATTAAAAAAGACTCCTAAGACTTCTACAGAGAGTGTGGATTGTATCATCTTTATACGTTTTTGCAGATTCTGCAACCAGAGTGTTCAAGAACTTTTTCAGACTGTCCTCGAGTTGAGCGAGCCTTTCCTTTGAAGTGAACTGGGTTTGTTGCCATGAACCATGACCCATAAACCATGAACCAAGCCTTAGATTAGCTTACACAGGGTCACAGAGGACTGTGGGTAAACCTCGACCCAAACATGGAGCGACTCTGTGAATTCTTCATTCTTGAAGCGGTGCAGGAGCGTGGCCTTGTCAGAGGACACTTTGTAGAAGGCCAGAGTGCCAGCTGACCAGTCCAGATACACTCCAAGACGACCACCAGAACGGGTACACTTACAGGATATGTCGACTTTCTCGCCATCATGTGAAGCGAAGCAACACTCGTCAGAGCACATCACACTCCAAGACTTCTCGTCGGAGCCCAGTCGGCTGGCATTCTTGTTTCCTTCCCCTCTGATTGCTGCATACGTTACGCCGATGTTAAATGGTTTGGAGACCTCTACCTCCCAGTAGCAGCGTTCCTTCAGCTCCTCTCTGCACAGCACCTGGCAGACATCAGGGTCGGATTGCTTCTCTTTCACCCAGGTCACCTTTCTGTTGTGCTCAGACAAAAGGAGGTTTTTATGAGTGGTTCTTGGATCCAGGGTAAGCTCACAGGCATCTGAAAATACAAAACATTGTTTTCTGACGTTAGAACTGACTGAATGAAAGGAAAGGGAGCATATCATCCCCAGGGGAGGGGAAATTATTACAATTCTGCTTTCACTCAGCTGATGGCTGTTTAGATGTCTCAGATAAGCGCTCGGAGAAAAGTTATTTTGCTCAGGGACACAGGTTAAGTGTGTGGCTCAGTGACACATACTGTAGACCAGTCTATCTCTACCCACTAAGCTACGGCTGTTCTCTAAAGAGTAATTCCACATAATCTGTTCTCATTACTAGATTAGGTAACACTGTAGAATAACTATCCTGTTAGTAGTTATTCTAGTTAATAGATCATTCACAAACTGTTAGTTGATGCAGTGGTTCCCAAACTGGGGGTCCACACATTATTTTGGGGTGGTCACCAGATGATTAGCTTAATGTGCAACATTGTTTTTTCTCTCAACAGTAAACAATCCAACATACAGTATAAGTGTACAGGGTATCTAAACATTTCTAAAATGACTATTTAATTACTTTTAAGACCTTTTTAATACCAAATTGGCCAAATTGACAAATATGTAAGAAAGAGGCAAACATTTGGAAAATAACTAAATGTAATGCCTCAACTCCTACAATTCCAAGTGCTTGTCAGTTCAAATATGATTATTTTGGGGGGTCACGGCACTGAAAAGTTTGGGAACCCTTGAGTTAATGAGTCATCGATAAGATCACTTGTAACACTTGTAACACTTAACTATGCCGTATAAATATTTAATAGATCACGAACAAGCTATTGTACGCTAATAAGGAGTTGTTAAGGAAAACAATGCAAAAACAATATAAATAGCAAACAAATTTACAACTACAAATAACTAAGACACCAGGCTAGACAAAGAAACCACGCATTTCAATACATTTAGATCATGGCTTGACTCTGCTCCGCCTTAACCATCCCTTTAGGGAAGATTTAAAATAATCATAGGAACTGTTACTCTTAAGGTCTGTATAGGTAACTCATTACTTAAATGTACATTGACCAATGTTTCTATTAAAGTCCCAACCCCTGACCCTGAAGGTCTGTTATTGATGACTGACCTTTCAGCACAATCATGAGTACATTTTAGCTTTCACCTTGAATCTATGTGATTTATTTAGGGCCTGGTAGATATTCATTAATTAAAGTATTATGTACTTTCAGTGCTTGGTGTGACAGATAAATATGTCTCAATACTTTCAGCACAGTTACAATGGCATCCCACCGATTCCATTGTTAAACTCTACGGTATTAGTTGACCGGAAAACCCCAGGACTCTTTACTACAGTAGATCCTCTTTTATTTCCCTCTACAACACATTTCTTTGCCGAAACTAGCCATTCTACAAGCTCACAATTCATTGTGTCGTGAGGGCTTGTGAACTTGTAGATCAGCTATTTTCGCTGAATATTAGCCCAAGAATAGGGATGCCAGAGTTCATGTAGTTAAATATCCTGTTGTCTGATTGTTAAATGTTATAGATACAGTTATGTTTCCATGGATACTTGCATTTCTTGATGCCTGATCTGATGCGGTGAGGTCCTCCATGTTCCACACTGTGGAGAAAAACATATTTTTTAATATTCAACATAGACTAGTTATTTTAATCAACATTATAATAACATGTGTTAATAAATATGTCTGAATGACTGGAGACCTGTCTATGATGCCTCCCACACTGGACCCATGGCAATTCGCATATCATCAAAACAGATCCACGACGATGCAATTGCTATGGATCACACTGACCTCTCTCTCACCTGGAGGTGAGCAACAGTTTTGTATGAATGCTGCTTTTGGACTACAACTCAGCATTCAAAACAATATTTCCTGCCAAGCTTTAAACAAAGCTCAGAGTTCTGGGTCCACACCCGACCATGTTCAACTGTCAGAGGGATTGGTCCCAACTGACATCATTGATGGGGAATCCAAGCTAATAGAAGCTGCAGGCTTTCTATTCCTGGGCAGCTAGCATCCTATAATAGAAGCCATTGTTCTCGCATTAATAAAAAAATCGAACTAAACATTTTAAATCTTGTTTTAAATGACCAAACCTGCCTAGTGCCTACCGATGATGTCACTGGTAGGCGAGCTGTCTACAGCCCTCCTCTGAGACACAGACCAAGTAGACAAAAATGGTACCATATTATAATGATAATTAGTGAGGACCAATTTATATGAAAAAGTGGTGAAGTTGTCCTTTAAGTAATAATGAATAAAATGTAGATTGTAGTAATTTAATGCACTTTCTAATTTAAAATTTATATAGATTATATTTGACTGTAAAATGAAAACTGTACTTTCCTGTAAATTACTATGAGTGTGTAAAGTATACAAAATAAGCTTGACTGTAATTTACTTGAGTTTGAGGTCTGGAATGTTCTTCAGTTCAGACAGCATGGTCACTCCATCTCCAAGGTGATTGTAGCTCAGGTCAAGCTCTCTCAGACAGGAGGGGTTGTCTCTCAGAGCAGAAGCCAGGTGTGTACAGCCTTTCTCTGTGACCTGACAGCCTGACAGGCTACACAAATACAAGTTTAAATTATTCAACATTTTTTTTAATTATTAGTTCAAATTTTGTTTCAATACTATAGTATATACTGTGTGAATTTCTCAGAATCAGTTATTGTAACAGAACAAGTACTGTTCAGGTCATGAGGAGTTTGACTTGAGTTGCTCTTTAGTCAACATCAGCCACATAATACCATAAAATGTACATTTCCATGCAAAGCAATGCTGTATGGCGACTACCAAACAACTCATTTAGTCACCAAGAGGCTAAATCGGGGGGAAAGTTTACCTGCCAGACGGGCTGCTTGTCATTAAATCACTGTTCCAGGGTACTGCATTTTGTTCATTTTATTAAAGTTAAAAGCATTTCATTTTAGCGACATCATCACAAAGTGAATCATAGCATAGTGTTGCGCTATACCGTGAGGTCATTTTATTTTATTCTCTACGTTGATCCCTGCCTACGCACCCTTCTCTGAGCCGATCAGGTGTGCATAAGACTACAAACTACAATTAATACATATTAATTTTATTTGACTGTGTTACCAGAACACAGTAATGGTAAAATAACACTGGTGTCCCAGCCAGTGCTGCACGTTAGCAGGGATGTTTTCAGTGCCAAACGGAACCACCTATTCGCTAAGAACTTTGAGAGACTTTGAGAGATGTGTCGCAACAACAAGGTATAGGCCTAATTGTTCAGACTACGTTGATTGTTATACAAGAAAAAGGTTTATACAATGAGGAATACATAAATAAATCTATTTGCATTAGATTTTCATGCAAAAATATATACATATAACATAAATATCACATTAAATCATAATCTGTTCTCTGGGATCCTTAGACTACTATGTATAAATGTACACTCTACACTAGACTGTGTGTGACTGTGTATAAGTCTTTTAGGACTTTAGTCTTTACTTTAAAAACCCAGAAGAGCCCAGATGATTGGTTGACATAAAAAGTGTCTATTATAGCAATACAAAAGAATTGGCATGTGACTTTTTTGTAGGCTATTATACTGCGGATCAGTTCCACGCCCGATGTAGCCCGGGCCTAACATTGACTGTAAACATTTACTGTAAATGGTTTACAGGGATATTTTAAGCTTCCCTTTGAAAGCATCTCTGGAATGTGATTCCAGAGCTGGGATTCAACATTTGAACTACATAAATGGTGCATTTATATATGGTAAATGGTGCATTTATATAGCGCCTTTCCAAAGCGCTTTACGATGTACATTACATTCACCTAATTACACATATTCACACACTGACATGATGAAACCATGCACAAGGCACCAATCTGTTCATCGGGGGCAATTGGGGGTTAATTGTCTTGCTCAAGGACACTTCAACAGTAACACAGGGGGAGCCTGGGATCGAACCGGGAACCTTTCGTTTCCAAAGCTGCCGCTCTGCCTCCTGAGCCGATGCCGACCCTACATAATAATAGTGGTATCCACGGCTCCAAAGGATTAGGATTGAGTATATGCGGATGCCAAATTCTGGTTTTGTATGAAGGTACTTTGCAATGAATCTACCTTTCCCTATATTAAGCAACCAACAGCCCAACCGGATATGTCCAAGGGGTTCTCCAAGCAGCAGTAGAGCATTTGTATGAAACCGTGTACGTGTATATGTTGATAAGTACCTCAGTTTTGTCAGTTTACAGTTTGGACTTTTCAGTCCAGCAGTGATTAGCTCCACTCCCACGTCTAGTAGGTCACTGTTGCTGAGGTCCAATTCTCTCAGGGCAGAATAGGGCAACACGAGAGACAGAACCAACTGCTTAACAAACTCTTCACTGAGGTTACACTCAGCTAGTCTGTCAACAGAATTGGATAATCAGATTTAAATAACCAGGTTATTAATTCAATTATAATATCTGATTATAAACAAAACAATATGTAGAAGAATTCTACCAAATGTGTTGGCTGTGGCTGTCCACCCCCCCACCACCACATAGCTGTGGGATTACATTTGCACTGCTTATGCAAGGGTTCCAATGGGTGTATCTTGGAATGTACTGAACATCTACATCTATAATGGATAGAACACAATCCAGCTCAGACGTACTGGGACGTGAAAGGACATAATACCTGATTTATGTTTAACCTGTATAGTTAAACCTTTTCTTTTGCCAATTTGTATATACAAATACTAAACTTAATATAGAAAATAGTCCCAATGACCCAGTGAAACTCACGAAGCCTTTCTGCTGCAGGTCACGGCTGGAATAAGTCTTATTCTACCGTGTTCTGATGTGTTGTAACTGCTCAGGACAAACTCCTTCAGTTCCTCTTTGGATACCAGCAAAGTGTAGGCCAGGGCTGAGCAATGGAATGGGCTCAACTCTGTTCCTGAATGGTCCTCCAACTTCAGGTACTCCTCAATTTCTTCTTTCACTTTGTTGTCTCTCATCTCCACCATGCACTGGAACAAGGTGATGCAACTGTATACAATAACAATGACGTTAACAGGATGTTCAGCAAGGAGTTTATGATTTTTCAAATGTAGCACTTATTAGCTGTTATTGGCTACTATCCAAACACAAACAGAGTTTTAGGTCACTACAAATTTGAGTTTTAAGAACACATTCTAAAGTTATGATTTTTTAAATATCTGCTTGTGTGGAAGCATGTAGCCATGTAAAACAGAGCGTGTGGAGAAACGATTAAATCACTCCTCATTTCACGCATGGCAGTTGTTCATTTTTGTTATGAGCATGTGCCTGGAAACAACAACAATGATGGTAGATATTCCTACTTTTATGTTTTTTATGTTTGGTTAGCACTGTTAAAGCCAATTACAAATGTATACCTCACTTAACACTGCTGCATCATCTGCACCACTTCTCTGGCACTCAAAGGCATCTGCTGCGCCCAATATTGCCATAGTGTCTGTGGTTTAAAGTATGTGACCTCTGTGACAGGACTTGGTCACATTCTGAATGGGAGGAGGATGGTCTATTTTTTTTAACCTATTTCTGAACGTCATATACATTTTTTAAGCTAGACTAGGGTTCCTACAGATGTCTTAAGTAAAACCGTGTGGTCAAATTTAAAACAACTGAAAAACATCCTTAAAAACAAATAAATAAACAATTAGATAGATTGCTGGTCGCTGATTTGTTTTGCATTTACGTATGTATAGAGATATATTTTTTAATCTTGGTGTGGACAGGATTGTTATTATTTTAATTTTTTAACAGACAGTTTAAATGTCCATTTATTAACATCCATATACGTGTGTTCAAGGCCTTAATATAGGTTTACCTCTCTGGAGATAGTCCCTTTCTTCGAGTCTTCAGGTAGGTGAGGATTTTCTTTCTGGTATTTTCTGAGCTTGTTTCTTCTTTCAGGGTCGTCAGCAGACCAGACAGAACTTCACGATTGGACTCGCAGGAGAGACCAAGGAGGAAGCGTAGGAAGAAGTCAAACTGTCCGTTCTTGCTATCCAACACCTTGTTGATGGTTATCTTCAGCAGGTCCACCAGAGTGCTCGGGCAAGTCTCCTGCTCCTGCCCGAGGAAAGAGTGCAGTGCCTCAATGTTCTTATTGATGAAGCAGTCGTAGACGTAGAGTGCAGCAAAGAACTCTTGAACAGTCAGGTGTACAAAGCTGAAGACTTTCTTCTGGTCAAAGACTTGCTCCTCCTTGAGAATCATGGCACAGAATCCCGAATAGATGGATGCTTCTGTGACATCAATTTTGCATTCTTGCAAATCTTCCTCATAGAAAATGAGGTTGTTCTTCTCGAGGTGCTTAAATGCCAGTCTTCCAAGACCTAGGAGGAGGTCTCTGTGGGATTTCAGAAGCCTGTCTTTATTCTGCTCTGTCTTCTGATCGTATTTCCTGCTTCTCCGCTTGGTCTGGACCAGCAGGTAGTGTGACATCATCTCTGTCAGGGTCCCAAAGATCACTTTCATCGCACCTCCTCCCACAAATAATTCTGCCAAAATCCAGCAGAAGACTGGGATGTAGCACATCATGAGTAGGCTGTGTGAAGACTGAATTTGGGGGATGGCATGATCAGCGAGACCTGGGCGTCCTGCAAACTTCTTCCTGAAGTACTCTTCCTTCTGTGGGTCATTGAAACCTTTTATCTCTGTCACCATGTTAACGTATTGAGCAGGGATCTGATTGGCTGCTGCCACACGGGACGTTATCCAGAGGCGGGCAGATGGAAGCAGCGCCCCCTTGATGAGGCTGGTCAACAACACATCTACTGACGCTTCCTGGGTCACTGATGTGACTACCTCATTGTTGGCGAAGTGCAGTGGGAGCCTGCTCTCATCGAGTCCATCCAAGACAATGGCCACTGTGAATTTGGTGGATTCCAATGAGTCACTCAACCCCTGTAGCGCAGGGTGGAATTGCATCAGGAGTCCGTGCAGACTGATCGGCTTTTTGCACAGGTTGATCTCTCTGAAAGTAAGAACGAAGACAAAGTCGATATCGTTGTTGGCCTTCTCTTCAGCCCAGTCCAGAGCAAACTTCTGCACGGTGAATGATTTCCCAATGCCAGCGATGCCATTTGTAAGGACAAGTCTTTGGTGTTGGTTTTCTTGGCCATGTAAAGATTTGAAGATGTCATTGAGGGAGATTTCAGTCAACAGCAGCCCCCTCATCTTTTTTTCTATTTGTCTGAGTTCATGCTCTACAGATGAGTCCTCCCTCTCTTCCGGGGTGATGTACAGCGTTGAGTAAATACTGCTCAGCAAGCTCTTTTGTTCACCGCTCCCTTCACGCGTTGAGGTAAATCTTTCCCTCATTTCTTTTTTGAAAGTCATCTTTACTTTCTGGACATTCCTCTCCCCTGAAAAAAATACATGAATCATATTTTTTTTATTGTGGCTGGAGTCTGTCTCATTTCTCTCTAAAAGCCCTTGAATATGATTAAGGATTACTGTTATGGTAAGCTCACATTTCATATCACACACCATACAGAACTCCTGTAACTTTCACTAGCCCCCCAAAAAATAATCCTTAAATATTTATTTTTAGAAATATTGCGATACAGTATGACCTCACGACGATACATATCGTCACATTTTAATATCGCAATATATCGTGGGATGACATAGCGTGGCATCCGTACATTGCAATAATTTAGAAACAGAAAAGACACATTAAATTAAAGTAACTACACATTATATCCACCTTTTTATCTTTTAGCATAATGTAGGTTAATTGAACAATAGAACAAAGTAAAATACAAGCCCCATAGTTTGTATTACCTGTGTCTTTATCTGTTTTCCAACTGAGTTCAGGGTCTTTTCTAGGCTTTTTACGACACTTGGGACAAGCATTGTCTCTTGAAGTGATGCACTGTCTGCACCTGGACTGCTCCCCAGAAAGCCAATCACTGAAAAAACATACATAGTTTTAATTTCTCAAAACCTTGTTCATCCAGGGAACTGTTTCTCAAAGGAAACATGAGGCCTCATTCACTAAGCTCTGGTCCGCACATAATTTTGTACTTTTACGCAACTTTCTACGTTAAGAGTCTGATTTATCCCAAAAAAAACCTGTCCGTGGATTGTGACGGACGTATACACTCTCTCACGTCTGCTCGGAGGCAGACTTACATGGGACCAAAGCTTGCGTATGTCATTAGAATGCCATTCTTCATAAAAAATCTATTACAATAGTGCCAAACCACAAATAAAATATTTATGTGCCCAACATTTGTCAAAAAAAGATTGGATACATAAGATGATGCAAATTATTATTTTTCAGTTGACTCATTTATAGCTGAATAATTAGGTCCCTTGCCGTGTTTGTGTGGCCACAGTTTCGCGTATTGGACTTTCATGCCAACTCCATATGTCCACTATTAATTCATAATATTGACCATTGCATCATGCTTATACGTCTTACTATCTGATGAGGATACAGTATCGTATCATATCATATCATATCACATATCTTTCCCTATTCTGATGTAGGACAGGATATGTCCTACATGCGTTAGCATGTTCCTGCGTAACAGCAGCTGCCAGGGGCGATGGTACATCAGAGGTGTGATCTAGAGCCAGTGACCCCATCCCGGGGCCACCAAAATCACACCCTGCTACCCTCCCCTCACTCTCGCGAGTGTGGGAGCTATGAGGGACAGTGGGGGGAAAGCATACAGCACGGTTCCGGGCCACTGGTGCGCTAGAGCGTCCAGGCCCAGAAGAGCTGCCCCCCTCACTGAGGAGTACAAACGACGTACTTGTGAGGCAATAGATCTATCTGAGGTTGTCCGAAGACAAGCCCAGATTAGCTCTGCTTACGACCGGGTGCAGTGACCATTCCCTGTAATGGCACCATTCCCCGGACAGCAGGTCCGCCCTTATGTTCTGGATTCCAGCCACATGCGATGCCCTGAGAGGCAGCAATCATGGTATACTCCAGATGAGCAGTCTATTTGCCAACTCGTGCAGCACACATCTACCTCCCTGCTTGTTTAAAGCAACACATGACGCCCATGCAGGGAGCGTGAGGAACTGCTTTATTTTGTCGGAAAATACCGCCAAAAAAGCTCCAGGTAGTTTACATGGTAGGTCTGTAACCTGCAGGACCACAAACCCCTGTCAGCCTCACCACTGTAGGTGGCTCCCCACCTTAGCTGGTCGGCGTCCGTGATGACATAACATATCCATCGGACCCCCACTGAGAACAACTATAGGTTCCCCCAGTGGCTGAGCGCAGCCACACATCCTGTTGTGACTAGCACCTTGCGGTAGTGACGTCGGTTGGGGTTGTCCCGGGACGTCACCCACCTCTAACATGGTCTCATGTGCAGCCTCCCCAGACGTAATAACAAAATGGCCGAGGCCACGAGACCGGCCATCCTCCTGCAGGTTTTGAGTGTGACCGTGTGGCCCACTCGGAACCGTGGCAGGCATGACTGTACGTAGGAGAGACATGGCAGTCATCATGTTGAAAACCTTTAGATACTGACTGAGGGCTCTCAGGTCCGGTATCGGACACAGCCCCCCCCCCCTTTCTTTTACAACAACATTATGCAGATAATATATAGTGTGTAAAGTTTTCCCGTCGGGCAGTGGAGCATGTCCACCCTGGGAAATGGGTTCCTGCGTTAGAGCCCCAGCTCCTGCCATGAGGAGGTGTCATATGCAGGACGGTCGACTAACTCTGTATCTTCTCCCCTACTTGGTGTAGGAGAGACGTTTCTGTGGTGGAAAAGCTTGCTAGGCTTATACCAACCAAGGGCCCAGCTTCCTGCTTTGAAATTGACTCGAATAAGGAAGAGAGTTCAAGTGACAGTTCATATGAATGGCCTGTAGTTTCGCTGTTTTACCCCTGCTGGTGTCAGAAAGAATTTATCTCAACGCAAGCGGATGGGTTTTTGACGAACTTTAGACTTGATTTTCTTACCTTAATAAACATTGTCATAAATACTATATGCTTCCAGTCGCAAGTTTAAAGTGTCCTTTCAATCATCATATGCGTTTTGGTAAATTATGGTCCCATTTATTTTAAAATTTACGATAAAGTAGGCTATGCTCTAGGAGGGGCGGGATGATTTGATTGACAAGCTACACAACAAATAGCATTCATTCCCCACCCCCGCTCTTGATTGACAAGCTACCCAACCAATACTGGTCTGGTTGCATTCTGCAGGATATGACGCGATATTGAAAGATGGCGGATTTGAAATTCCTGAACAATCGGCTTCATTTATGGTCTGTAGAAACCAGAGGTGTGGCTTAGTCCATTCTTTTTATACAGTCTATGATACCAACAGCTTGGTTGTGCACACAAATCGTGAAGCAGGTCAGTAGTTGTGTGTTAGGTCAGCTAGTATCATGTGATGCTAGATGGTAGCGTGCGACGAAGAACATAGTATGGGCAACCAATACTGTCGTGCCCGCCCAGTGTTTAGCTTGTAGCTAAAAAGCTAGCGTGCAAAACGCGTCGCCAGCGGGAGCTCGCTGAGCCTGCCGGTGGGACGCACCAAGCCAGTTAGTGGCATGCGACGCCAGTTGGTGGCGTACATAGCTGTCCCAGCGAGAAAACACACCAGGAGGTGACGCTGGTGTGGTCTTCAGTGTTTTTAGCTTGTGGCCAAGAGGTCACTACGAGGAAAAAACACGGTGTGAAGCATAACGCTGTCGTGTGTGCCCGGTGACAACATGCAGCGTGCAAACGCATTGCTATCAGGAGTTTTAAGGACTGGTGGCAACGCGCCAGGCTAACGGTAGCTGTCGGAGCTACCAGTATTCGCTGGGAGCGAGCGTCAGGCTTAGCTCTGGAACACTAACAACAAGGTGGTGTTGGATCGGGTCCTACACCTGGTTCCGGGCGCCATGCTCTTGGTTGGGCCTCCGCCGACCACGATCTTCCCATCGGTCTAGCTTTGGTATGGTAGCTAGTAGGACGCAACACGTGGAGTCAGGGCTAGCGGAGGCTAACCGAGCTACAGTGTGAGCTAGCCGGCCGTTGAGCTAGCTTCCTTGATAGCTAGCAGGACGCAACACGGGGAGTCAGGGGCCAGTCAGGGCTAGCCTCGGTCTTAACTGAGCTGCAGTGTGAGCTAGCCGTTCATCAAGCTAGCTTTTGGGAGCTAGCGGGTCATAACAGTTGGAGTCAAGGCTAGCTTGGGGCTAACCGAGCTACAGTGTGAGCTTGCCGAACAGCTATTGCGCGTTTAGTCACTCGTTAGCTTTCCGTGCTAACGAGTGCAACTAGGCTAAGCATGCCGGTACAAGCCAACGGTTAGCGATCGAAGCTAACTGGTAATAGTAATACCCACTGGGAGCGAGCTTTGAGGCTACTGGCTCGGGAGTATTACGGAAAAAGACTGTGGGCCCTATTCCAGCTGAAATTTGAACAAACCACGAATTACGGATTCCGGACTAGGCAAGAGGCGTTTCCCCGCAAAATTCGGTATTCTGTGGCACCCCTCTCACCCGCCAAACACCTGAGCTACCCCTTACATTATGCATAGGTGTGGTTTGGGCGTTACAATGATAAAACCAATCACCGTGCCAGAAGCCATTGCCTTTAAGAGAAGACTGCGCTAGCCGTCATCCCCGATCCAATATATGCTCTAGCCTATCTACCTGTCTGCAGTCTCTGCACTGTTGCCTGGTCTGATTATTATAAGCCGCATTGGGCTTGTTTTCCTTCTTTTATTTTATTTTATCCAAATACATTTTTATATTAATTTGTAGCCTATTGTGTTCACAATAAGCTTGTCATATTAGTCAGATCCGGAATAGTATATGAAAGCCATTTAAAATATTTATACTATTGGTACACACCGGCTGCTCCCAGATAATTAATTACATCATGTTGCGACAACGCTCCTACGTGGTACACAGACAAACAGTAGCACATGGGTATAATAAATTGGACAGTTTTAGGAAAGGTCTATAGCCTATGTACTCACGTTGGCTGTTATCGTTCTATTTCCACCATTCTAATGGATTCCAGGGGTGTGTAAACATCTCTGAAGTTGCTCCATAGTTTCCTCTGAAGTGACGCAGTTAAAGTTAACTTACATCCATATTGTCCCCGTTATCTTTCATCATCCACCTTTGTTCAGTAATCCCGAACAGAGCTAAACTTTAAGTTTACATCAATCAAAGCCTCTCAAACCCAGACACATTGCTGCGATGCGTATGTGCGTCGCCTACCTACCCAAAATAACAGACATACAAGCTATCAACGGCGCTGCGTCATGTCGTGTCGACAGCTTACAGATCTGTTATTTTGGACAGCATACAATGAGGCGCGCGCGCCACGGAGTAGCCTAACTAAACCAAAAACATTACATTACGTGGTCAACAACATACTAGACATGTAACTTGCTTGGAGCTTTTAATGCAGTGGTTCTCAACCTGTGGGTCGAGACCACAATGGAGCACCCAACGCCTGGCGAGCTTGTAGATCTGCTATTTTCACAATATTTATCTGTGGAACCGAGTCAAACAAAATGGGGGGGGGGGGGTCCCCAGTTCAAATATGGTTATTTTGGGGGGTCATGAACGTAGCGTTTACGCGGGGAATATAATAATAATATAGGCTAATATATATAATATAGGCTATAATATAATATTCACCCGCAGCATGGGTTTAATGAGACAGCAGCCAAAATGAAAATCACACTATGATCCGATCATCTTATAAAAAATTTAAGATTTTAGCCCAAACCCAACGGGACCCGACCCGGCCCGTCGGCACCGGCTGGGCCGGGTCTACGTTTTTTTTTACATCCAAATAAATTCATATATTAATTAATTTGTAGCGTATTGTGTTCACAATAAGCTTGTCATATTAGTCAGATCCCCAAGAGTATATGAAAGCCATTTAAAATAGTTATATATTCTTACACAGCTGATGCCAAATAATTAATCAACAGGGCAGGCAGCGCAACAGTAGGTCAAATCAATCACTGTCTTGTCATGACGCAGCAGCAGAGGGAGCCCCCTTTAAAGTTTAAACCATAACATGACATAAATAATGGATCTTCAGAGCTTTCTTCATGTCTTTTTCACCTCAAAGTAAATGTTGGATTATTTCTTCAAATGATAGCACAGGCAGCGGCCAGTAGGCTAGAAGGTAACATTGGATGTGATCTCTCCATTGCAAAAATGATTACGGTTATTCTATGAAACATATATTTCATAGAATAACCATAATCATTTTTAAAATGGTTATGGGACAGTGTATATATATAGCCCTATTTGCTCCAAGCTGTTTTTTAAATACAATATAGACTGTTGGAATAGGGCAGAATGACTCCTGTTCTTAACGAATTACCAAGATTTAATGAGAAATAAGGCTTCTATAAAAAAATTACTGACGGGCTGGGCTGGGTCTAATTTGTCAATTATTAGTCGAGCCGGGCTGAAATATTTAGGGGATATGAAAGCTCTAGTTAGTAGTTTGAAGTGCTCATGTGGCCTTATAGTTGCTTCTTTTTGTTTTCATAGACCTGCGGACTGCGGTTGCTTATTTCTCTCCAAGGCTGGCAACACGGCTCATGGTCCAACGCACAAAGCCATTGTAGTGTCTGTGTGCACTTGACGGGTGATTTTATAAACCAGCGGGTGCTTCTAGAATCCACTATCCCCCCTCCCCAAGCCGTACCCATGTGTGTCTGTAGAATTGCAATGTGGGGGATATAGCAACAACACGCCCACGGGCACACCTCCATGCGCAAATAACACACCTCCATGCGCAAATAACGGTGTCGGCATAATGGTGACGGGTAGAGCAGGTGCTAGAATAACCTATTGGGGCGGCGCAGGTCCATTATCCCGATTTAACGGGGAAAAAACTGCCACAGAATAGAGCTGTGTGGGCTCTATTCTCGAGCACTTTCCCCCCCTAAACCACGTTAAATCCGGATAATGGAGCTGCGCCGCCCCAATAGGTTATTCTAGAACCTGCTCTACCCGTCACCATTATGCCGACGCCGTTATTTGCGCGTGGAGGTGTGCCCGTGGGCGTGTTGTTGCTATATCCCCCACATTGCCATTCTGCAGACACGCATGGGTACGGCTTGGGGAGGGGGGATAGTGGAATCTAATATCACCCGCCGGTTTCTAAAAGCACCCGCCAAGTGCACACAGACACTACAATGGCTTTGTGCGTTGGACCATGAGCCGTGTTGCCAGCCTTGGCGAGAAATAAGCAACCGCAGGTCTATGAAAACAAAAAGAAGCAACTATAAGGCCACATGAGCACTTCAAACTACTAACTAGAGCTTTCATATCCCCTAAATATTTCAGCCCGGCTCGACTAATAATTGACAAATTAGGCCCAGCCCAGCCCGTCAGTCATTTTTCTAAAGAAGCCTTATTTCTCATTAAATCTTGGTAATTCATTAAGAACAGGAGTCATTCTACCCTATTCCAACAGTCTATATTTTATTTAAAAAACAGCTTGGAGCAAATAGGGCTATATAAATATATACACTGCCCCATAACCATTTTAAAAATGATTATGGTTATTCTATGAAATATATGTTTCATAGAATAACCGTAATCATTTTTGCCATGTAGAAATCACATCTAATGTTACCTTCTACTGCCCGCTGCCTGTGCTCTCATTTGAAGAAATAATCCAACATTTACTTTGAGGTGAAAAAGACATGAAGAAAGCTCAATAGTCTGTCTGAAGATCCATTCTATGTCATGTTATGGTTTAAACTTTAAAGGGGGCTCTCTGCTGCTGCCGTCATGACAAGACAGCTGATTGATTTGACCTACTTTTGCGTTGCCCTGTTCATTAATTATTTGGCATCAGCTGTGTAAGAATATATAACTATTTTAAATGGCTTTCATATACTCTTGGGGATCTGACTAATATGACAAGTTAATTAATTAATTAATATATGAATTTATTTGGATTTAAAAAAAACGTTGACCTGGCCCAGCCGGTACGGGTCGGGTCCCGTTGGGTTTGGGCTAAAATCTTAAGCACTTACATTTCTTATAAGATGACCGGATCATCTAGTGTGATTTTCATTTTGGCTGCTGTCTCGTTAAACCCATGCTGCGGGTGAATATTATATTATATATTATATTATTATTAAATTCCCCACGTAAACGCTGTCATGTTTACTGCATTAAAGGTTCTCAATCTTTTCAGGCCATCGACCCCCCAAAATAACCATATTTGAACTGGGGACCCCCCCATTTTGTTTGACTCGGTTCCACAGATAAATATTGTGAAAATAGCAGATCTACAAGCTCGCCAGGCATTGGGTGCTCCATTGTGGTCTCGACCCACAGGTTGAGAACTGCATTAAAAGCCCCAAGCAAGTTACATGTCTAGTATGTTGTTGACCACGTAATGTAATGTTTTTGGTTTAGTGTTAAACTACTACTCTGTGGCGCACGCGCGCCTCATTGTTTATGCTGTCCAAAATAACAGATCTGTAAGCTGTCGACACGACATGACGCAGCGCCGTTGATAGCTTGCATGTCTGTTATTTTGGGTAGGTAGGCGACGCACATACGCATCGCAGCAATGTGTCTGGGTTTGAGAGGCTATTAGATGATTGATGTAAACTTAAAGTGTAGCTCTGTTCGGGATTACTGAACAAAGGTGGATGATGAAAGATAACGGGGACAATATGGATGTAAGTTAACTTTAACTGCGTCACTTCAGAGGAAACTATGGAGCTACTTCAGATGTTTACACACCCCTGGAATCCATTAGAATGGTGGAAATAGAACAATAACAGCCACTGTTCTGCTGCACTGAACATACAGACATACATACGGCATCCAACATACAGGCATCCAACATACATGCGGCATCCAACACAGAGCGCAGCAGCACCGGTTTAAAAAAAAGAAAAAAGACGCACCGACATTCCAGAGGCTAAATCAATGCATTTTGTGATCGCATCGCACAGAGGCTGCTCTACACACTCACACAGACACAAGCACGCAGAGATTTCGCTATTTTATGGATAGATATAATAGATGTCATTAATTTATTTACCGCAATATTTCACCCGCGGTTTATCCGATATTAATTAATAATTATATTTGAATGACCCGAATCCACCCAAACCGCGGTTAACTGCGGCAGCGATCCGCGCATCTCTAGTGAGTAGGCTACATATAGACCTTTCCTAAAACTGTCCAATTTATTATACCCATGTGCTACTGTTTGTCTGTGTACCACGTAGGAGCGTTGTCGCAACATGATGTAATTAATTATTTGGGAGCAGCCGGTGTGTACCAATAGTATAACTATTTTAAATGGCTTTCATATACTATTCCGGATCTGACTAATATGACAAGCTTATTGTGAACACAATACGCTACAAATTAATAAAAAAAATTATTTGGATAAAAAAAAAGAAAGAAGGAAAACAAGCCCAATGTGGCTTATAATAATCAGACCAGGCAACAGTGCAGACAGGGAGATAGGCTAGAGCATATATTGGATATATTGGATCGGGGATGACGGCTAGCGCAGTCTTCTCTTAAAGGCAATGGCTTCTGGCACGGTGATTGGTTTTATCATTGTAACGCCCAAACCACACCTATGCATAATGTAACGGGTAGCTCAGGTGTTTGGCGGGTGAGGGGGGTGCCACAGAATACCGAATTTTGCGGGGAAACGCCTCTTGCCTAGTCCTAATTCTGTAATTAGTGGTTTGTTCAAATCTCACCTAGAATAGGGGCCTGTGTACTTAAGGTAGGAAGTCAGAATCACCAAATTGTTAGCGTCTCGCGGTCACAGAAGTCGATCCTGGCCTGTTCAGACCTAGTTAAGCTAACAATTTTCGGCGAAACTGAGGAAACGAGTTCGGCATTGTCAGACGAGAAGAGGAAACGAAGGAACGAGTATTGATCCGACCCCTGACTATATAGGCGGAGGGCGGGACCTCCGGTCAGGGGAGCGAATCAGAATCCAGCCAAATGGAATGCCTGGAAGTGTATCAAGAAAATGCTTCTGTGTTCGCGCACTAGGGGGCGCTCTCCCATAGCGAGACTTAGAAAGGAGTATTAAATATAAAACATTAATTATTTGCACCTAAAACATTGTGCTCTAGACCTCATCCCCCTAACGTAGACATTTGGAAATATTTGACTGGGAAAAATACTTTTTTGTCTGACTATGATGTAAACACTAAATGGAGATTATCAAACGAAATAGAGGATAAATATGTGCCAAATAGCAGGTCATTGAGTAAAAAACACAACTTTCCCTTAGACAGTATATTACAAAAATGAAAATAAAAGAAAAAAACACTCTCGCAAGAAAGGCTATAAGGAGTAAAGACCCAGAGGTACAATGATTGTCAACAAGAATGTCGGAGAGTTAGAAACTATGTGAGAATGAGAACACGGAATTTAAGATGTCTATATGAAGAGGATTTAACAAGACAATCTAAACAGAAATAGTCTCTTTTAGTCTATTTTTTCTAATAGAAATAGATTATTTTAGCAGTATTTGTGAATGAACCTGAAGGGCACGTTATACCTGAACTGCCAAGAGTGGAAGCTCAGCATACAGAACGTTTTATAATAACCACTGAGGACACAAAAAAACCTGCTACAAAGAATTAACATCTACAAATCTCTAGGACTTGCCATGTAGCATTACATCCTAGGATTGTAATGGAAATAGCTTGTGTGATTGTTGAATCGTTAACAATGTTATATACTGTAATAATACTTTGGCGGAAGCAACTTTACCTTGTGGTTGGAAAGAGGCACAAATCAGTGCAATTTGAAAAAAAAGGAAGTAAGGAAATAGTGGGGAACTACAGAGCTCTTAGTCTGACATCTGTGGTATGTAAACAATGGAAACATTAATTAGGACACATATTGTAGATCATATGAAGTCCAATTAGGTCTTTAGTAACAGTATGGCTTTATATCAGGAAGATCGACTACACTTCAACTTCTCACAGTTCTTGTTAAATGGTCAGCAGCTTTAGATAGAGGACAGTCAGTGGATTGTATATATATTATGGACATCCAAAAAGCCTTCGATAATGTTCTTCATAAGAGACCAATATCAAAATGAAGGTCCTACTGTATAGACAACACAGTTATATGTTGGATACAGGATTTTCTTAGTAATAGGAAACAGCAGGCAGTGGTTAACGGAACCACTTCAATTTTTTTGAAATTTTGTTGTTTATAAATGATTTAACAAGTGTGATACAATCTGATGTTTACCTTTTTGCGGACGGCACAAAAATATTTAGAATTACACTGACACAGCCCAACTTCAAAGAGATCTCCAGAGTACTAGTGACTGGTATGATAGGTGGCTCCTGAAGTTAAATCCCTACTTACGTAGCTTCACTGCATGTCCTAATTTAGCTGTATCAATAACACCAGCATACAACATCATGCTATCTTTGGTTGTCTAAACTGATAAATGCACAACCATGCACAGTTAATGGCAAAACAATATACGGTGCACTTGAATGAGGCCTTATTATATCTCACTACCTCATCAGGGTAACCACTATTTTAAAGTAATGTTCAATTGATGCTTGGCTCATGCTACTGTTACAATTATCTGCCAGTAAATTCAAACCTTTGATCAGTAGAGTGTTGTCCATCTTTGAAGGTGATAGGTGCTTCAATGGACCTGACCCTTTTCAGGTGCAGAGACTCTGGTCTCTGCTGATAAACCCTGGTAGAAAGAGAGGATGAACACTATTTAGTGTATTTTTATGAATCATTAAATCCATGTGGAATATACAGCTACTCCTAGATAAACATCATACATTTTTGTTGTCTATTACAACAGATGAACAAGCAAAAACTTTGTTGACTTATCTAAGAACAAGCCTGAATTTGTGTGCACGCACATTAATCTGGGAATGTTTTACTTGGTTCGATCCCCGTGACCACTATTTTCAAGGGATATTCAATGGATCAACAGGTTAATTGTGGGAGTTTTCTGACCATTTAGGGGTAAAATGGGAATGGATATGTGTGTTCACATGTGAATTAGGATCGATATTATCGTTTAATGTTCTAATCTATTAATTTAAAAGAGTATATATTATATTTACTTTTTCCTTTTAATGCCCTATTCAAAGTTCTAAAACGTTACTGTGCTCCACAATAGCCAATGCAAAATGCTCAAAATATTAAACTACAGTAGCCGTCTCTAAACAGGAGAAGAACATCGTGTGCATCTGTATCTGTACGAGTGCACATCTTCTTGGTCGTGTGCACGCAAGCTACAGGAGTTTCATTTCCCTCAAGTTGCTTCTGCTGGCAACTTGAGTGTGATGTCGGACGTTTTTGACAAACAGTGCTGTGTAAAAAATGCAGTGTAAAGTTTGTATATCTCATGGCGCATGGCATGTCCATGATGTTAAATAATCACAAAATGTGACACGTTGATCTTAATTTGCAGAGTCATAAATCAGGCTTTACGATTTAGTGTTACCCATGACAATGACAACGTTTTGGATAAAATGCCGACTTTGTGCAATCACTGTGCAACACTGTATAGCTTATGGTAGCGGCAATAATTTCATTTTGACGACCAATGTTTGGAGACGTCATCCCAGTGTCTCCAAGGACAGCACAAGGCGAAGCGATTTGGGTAAACTGCTCCTTCTCCTTGTAACCTTTAAACAGTCTCCATGCAGATTAATTGTTCAAATGGATCAAATTCCATAACTAAAACATCGGGGGGTTTATAGCAAAACATTTTCAGCCCTATATAGTTGTGGAGGATGCAGGATTTCAACATTATTAAAGTGAGTTGTGCTGTAGGGTCTCCCGCCGATATTTTAGCACACACGTAAACGACAAGTAAACAACAAATTATTATAACTATGAACAGACATGAGTAGGAATTGTCAAGTAAACTTATTTACTTCAAATAACCTTTTTTTTTGCTATGACTTTAAAACATCATGGCAAAACAATGTACGGTACACTTTGTATAATTATGTAGGAAAAATAAAGCGGAGAAGAAAACTGAATGAGGCCTTATTATATCTCACTACCTCATCAGGGTGACCACTATTTTAAAGTAATGTTCAATGGATGCTTGGCCCATGGTACTTGTGGTAAAGACAGAGACTTCCTTTCCCACTTTACCTTTATAGCCTCACATGTTCCATTAGACTGTTTGCTTGCTAGTAATCATGTAAGTTTATTGTTTTGGGTTTTTTGAATTCCATTCTTTTTAAACTATTTTTGAACATTATTTTTGTGCACCTATTTGAAAATAAATCTGGATTATTGAAACATTTGGTTTGTCATTCTGTCCACCTAGCCCTCATCAGAACGAACTCTTTTACAGTACTGTTACAATCATTGGTCAGTAAATTCAAACCTTTGATCAGAAGTGTGTTGTCCATCTTTGAAGGTGATAGGTGTTTCCATGGACCTGACACTCTCCATGGAGACACAGCTGGATACAGGAGAGTCTGGTCTCTGCTGATAAACCCTGGTAGAAAGAGAGGATGAACACTATTTAGTTTATTTTTATGAATCATTCAATCCATGTGGAATATACAGCTACTCCTAGATAAACATCACACATTTTTGTTGACTAATACAACAAATGAACAAGCAAAAACTTTGTTGACTTATCTAAGAACAAGCCTGAATTTGTGTGCACGCACATTAATCTGGGTATGATTTACTTGGTTCGATCCCCTTGACCACTATTTTCAAAGGTTATTCAATGGATCAACAGGTTCATTGTGGGAGTTTTCTGACCATTTAGGGGTAAAATGGGAATGGATATGTGTGTTCACATGTGAATTAGGATCGATATTATCGTTTAATGTTCTAATCTATTAATTTAAAAAAGAGTATATATTATATTTACTTTTACCTTTTAATGGCCTATTCAACGTTCTAAAACGTTACAGTTCTCCACAATAGACAATTGAAAATGCTCAAAATATAAAACTACAGTAGCTGTCTCCAAACAGGAGTAGAAAACCGTGTGCATCTGTATCTGTGCGAGTGCACATCTTCTTGGTCGTGTGCACGCAAGCTACAGGAGTATCATTTCCCTCAAGTTGCTTCTGCTGGCAACTCGTGAGTGTGATGTCGGACGCTTTTGACAAACAGTGCTGTATAAAAAATGCAGTGTAAAGTTTGTATATCTTATGGAGCATGTCCATGATGTTAACTAATCACACAATGTGACACGTTGATCTTGATTTGCAGAGTCATAAATCAGGCTTTACGATTTAGTGTTACCCATGACAATGACAATGTGGTGGATAAAATACCGACTTTGTGCAATCATTGTGCACACTGTATAGATTATGGTAGCGGCAATAATTTCAATTTGACGACCAATGTTTGGAGACGTCATCCCAGTGTCTCCAAGAACAGCACAAGGCGAAGTGATTTGGGTAAACTGCTCCTTCTCCTTGTAACCTTTAAACAGTCTCCATGCAGATTCATTGTTCAGACGGATACAATTCCATAACTAAAACATTATAGCAAAACATTTGCAGACCTATGTAGTCGTGGAGGATACAGTATTTCAGTCGAGCAGATGTAAACGAAAAGTAAACAACAAATTATTATAACTATGAACAGACATGAGTAGGAATTGTCAAGTAAACTTATTTACTTTAAATAAACCCTCTTTCTTTTTTTGCTATGACTTTAAAACATCAGGGCTTTTTTATTTATTTTATTTAGAGGAGCCAATTATTTGTACCCCCTTTTTCGCCGCAATTTTGTAATTTAGTCAATTTATTCCTCCCCACACACATTTCTGTCACTGCTGTTGTATCCTACCGACTCACCTGCCAGGCCAGTGAGGAGCCCTCACCAGGAGGACATAGAGCCTTCGTCCTACTCCTCCTCCCCAACGCTCCCCGCTGACAGGTGCCATCCCCAGCCCATAAGAGTACATGCTAAATTTACCCATAAGTGGAACCCTTTTATTGATTATTTCAATTCATTACAAACACTACCTTCTGACTGAATCCCCCCCCCTCCTTTCCCATCCCTTCATTCCTTGTCTTTATTTTATTTTTATTTATTTTTAAGGATGATTCTATTACTATCCTTTTCACTCATTATTTCCTTGCATATATATACATATATATATACACATTTTTATTATTATTATTATTATTATTATTATTATTATTATTATTACTATTATTATTATTATTATTTTTTTTTCCATTTTTTTTTAATGTTACTTGATGTATTATTACTCTCACTCACCTGTTCTGTTTTATTGTACATAAGTCTAAACCCTTATACCATGCAAATGCTCTATTACTATCATTATGTCCCCATGTATACAGAGATAAAGGGGGGGGGGGAAGCAAAAAAAAAGGGAATACAACTGTACCTATGTACCCATAATCATGTACTCAAAATTTTCCCTAATAAAAATATTTAAAAAAAAAGAAAAAAAAAAAGAGTACATGCAATGACCAATATCACCCTACCCTCCCGGCTTCCCTCCCCCGAACACGGGCCAATTGTGTTCGTATAGACGCCTGTCAAGTTGCACCACGGTGGATTCGAACCCAGATTTGGCCTATAACTCTTGAACCGTAGGTCATACAATAAAGAATATTTTCCCCTTGGATTCCATGGATCATTACGGAACTCCCCAAATACGCCACGCCCATTTCCACCTGACCTGAAGTTTTCCGCCATGTTGCGTTTTCTTTGCAAAACAGTTTTTGCTACTACTCCAACAGATTTTCTCAATCTCTCTCAAATTGGTGCACATTATCTCTGTAGTCAAGATGTATCTGTCAGATATGTCGGTTAATCTCGATAATTCGATAATCTCTATTCCGATTGGCAATTGGCTTTCAAAGTTTGCTGTAGGGGCCCGTTTTGCACAACATGCTACAAGCACCGCGGACTGATCGGCGGGAAACTTTGCACGCACACTCCCGGTAGGCCAAGGAAGAATCTACCCAATTTATTTTTCAAATCGGCCAGTTATGGGCCCTGCATGCTACCAAATGAGGTGATCACCCTATTTTAGGTGATAGGGTGATAGGGTACCCTATCACCTTTTATGTGATAGTGACCATAGACACACACAGGCTGACACAGGCGCCTACAAATTCACGCCCACTTTTGAGACAGCGCCGCTACTCGAGGTCCGTTAGAACGATGAACTGCAGCTCTCAATGCAATCTCTATGAGAGGCATTGTAAAATACCGTAATTTCACTGGTTAACTACTGAGGCTGTAGCGATTTTTTTGGTGTTCTAATAAACTGTCCCATTTATCCTTTTTAATGTCCCATATCTGTCATCTCGATATACTACCCACAATATACTATAGTCAGTGTTGGGTAACGTGCGTTAGTAACGTAACGCTGTTACGTAATATATTACCGAAATGCAGTAACGGGTAATATGACGCATTACTACAAGGAGAAGCTGTAATATAGTAGTAAGATGACACTACGTTACTACGTTACTAATTATCGCGAATATTGGTGTATATTTGTTTTGCCAGGTTGCATATCCGGCCTAGAGAGAATCAAAGGAAACGGAAACAGCTGTGAGCATGCATATATATGTGTGTGGACTGCACCGGATACAGTTCCAAAGAAGGCGGGTGTAATGTAATAGGCAGCGTCGCAGCGAGTCAGTGCACTCGCCTCGCTGTCCCTTGTAGGCTACTGAATGGATGCGTGGAGACGGCCAGGACGCACAGCGTGCACCTCTGTCAATATGGTAATGGTAGACACCAGTTCTCTGGTTGAGATTCAACATCAAGTGAAACGCTGCACATAACCAGTGATAGGTTAGATTTAAAGCCTATATTACAGTTTATAATGCGCGGAAGCCAAGCAACACTTTTGACAGAGAGAGGGGGGGAGCATGAGAGAGCGCGCGGGCGCATGAGAGAGAGGGAGGGAGAGAGAGAGAGAAAACCCGACGTCGGATCAACAGCAATACAAATTAATAACTGCAAACAGATCCAAAGATTAGGCTATCAATATCATACAAAAGCAGAGAGAAGCTGTGATCTCACCGCTCTGATGGACAATAAATAAATAATTATTTTGCAAACAATATCCATGTTCTGTTCCTTTGTCAACAATGATCCAAATGGGAAGTTTATTTCAGCAGCTAGAACGTGACAGTTGGACATAGTTTGAGCCGTTTTTGCTGCGCAGCTCCTCGTTTAAGTTAATTGCCTTCACCTGCTGCTGTGATGCTGCGCAACAGGGCAGATCTCCGCCAGGCCAGGTGGCCCTACCCAGGCCCATGAAATTCATAGGCAGTCTACAGAAGCCAATTAGAATGAAATCTGCTAAAACTGACTCATACACTGATACAGAACCATATATAGGCTAAATATTGTCTCTGACTCTCTGTCGGTTATTACAAATTAAGAAATACTATATTTTAAATAGTGAAAAATACAGAAAGTAGGGCAAAATACATAAAATCTCTAATCTGTGATTCTAATGTGAATAATGTGACCCCTACAGTCAGTGAAGTCCAGTGCTGAATGTGACAAATATTGAGACAAATAGGCTATAACCCAATACATAATTTTATGAAATAAATGGGTTATATTTTACAGATAGTTACACTATTCTTGTACTATATTAAAATTAAATCATCCTTAAACTTCAAGTTAAATTAATTATTTCCGTGGACTTAAAAATCATCGTTTTACTTGATGGCCTTCTTTTTGATTGGCCTTTTACAGGCCCTACCAGCCTGTAGGGGGAGGTAGAGAGTAACATATTATAATACCAGCCTGTAGGGGGAGGTAGAGACTGAGTAACATATTATAATACCAGTCTGTAGGGGGAGGTACAGAGTAACAATATAATAGCAGCCTGTAGGGGGAGGTAGAGAGTAACATATTATAATACCAGTCTGTAGGGGGAGGTAGAGAGTAACATATTATAATACCAGCCTGTAGGGGGAGGTAAAGAATAACATATTATAATACCAGCCTGTAGGGGGAGGTAGAGAGTTACATATTATAATACCAGCCTGTAGGGGGAGGTAGAGAGTTACATATTATAATACCAGCCTGTAGGGGGAGGTAGAGAGTAACATATTATAATACCAGCCTGTAGGGGGAGGTAGAGAGTTACATATTATAATACCAGCCTGTAGGGGGAGGTAGAGAGTAACATATTATAATACCAGCCTGTAGGGGGAGGTAGAGAGTCACATATTATAATACCAGCCTGTAGGGGGAGGTAGAGAGTAACATATTATAATACCAGCCTGTAGGGGGAGGTAGAGAGTCACATATTATAATACCAGCCTGTAGGGGGAGGTAGAGAGTAACATATTATAATACCTTTGCTCTAAGTGAAAGCTGTGTCCAAACCCAATGTTGAATAAATGTGACTAACAATAGCATAATGTAGTCGTGTTTTTCATCAGAATTAATGAATAAATGCAAAAACATTTTTAAGGATTTCATAAGCAACACGCTAATATCGTATATCGTGATATTTTTGGCCACATTTATCGTGATATGAAATTTTCATATCGTCCCACCCCTAGTACTGTACTTAAGTACAATGTTTAGGTATGTTTAATACTTTATTATATATGTCTATTTATGAATTGATTAATTTAAGTAAATAAATTGATTAATTAATGTAATTTATAATCATATCTTATAATTTAAATGCCTGCCCATCTGCCATCTCTGTGTCCCAATTTCCAAAAATAATTTGTGGGCTAATAATAATAATACAAAATCTAGATTATTTAATTGTTCAATTTTAGCTTTTATTTTTTTAAGTAACTAAAAAGTAATATGTAATATTAATATATTTATGTTGCTCAGACAGTAATATGTAAAGAAATGTATTACTTTAAAAGGAAGGTAATAAGTAGAGATGCACAATATTGTTTTTTGGATACCGATACCGATACCGATTATTTGCTGGGTCATATCTGCCGATACCGATCCGATACCGATATATTATATATTATATTTACATTGAGCTTATTGCTGATTTTTTTTATTTTAATTTGTTTTACTGGTGAAAGTTGATGGTAAATCCCCCTCTCCACTAACCCTACTGTGATGAAAAAGTATTTATGGAATAAATACATTAATTATATATAATTCTTCTAAGTAACAAACTTAACTATGACATCATTTTTGTATGCTATAAGCCATCACAGAATTATTTGAATCTTTGTATAACACAAAACCATAATATGTGGCCTATGGAACTAAGATCATTGAATCTAGTTTGTTATTAGTGTTATTCATATTGTCTGTTGCCTAAATTAATTAGCCTCTGCTCTAAACAATAAAGCCCCCCTAGCTCTCCCAATCACAACTCCCTAGAGCCACCACTGTGTGTGTGTGTGTGTGTGTGTGTGTGTGTGTGTGTGTGTGTGTGTGTGTGTGTGTGTGTGTGTGTGTGTGTGTGTGTGTGAGATATACAAACTAATCTTAGAGGGACAGCTTGCTTCGTACACTACACTACAGATTGTAGGACAACAGGATGTCAAATACAGAAACATTACCAGCTGAGAGCGAATTTGTGCTCATTCTCTGTGGTTAAATACACAAGCAGATTGCTTGTTCAATAGCGGCCGCTGGTTGCACTCGAGTGCGAGTGTTTGTTACGTGACTTACGTCGATGTTAAATGACGAGGCAATGTACACATTCGTGTTGAAAATATATCCTCTGCTGTATCACTACTATAATCTAATTTAAGATGTACAAGAAACCCTCTGACTGTTCTTGGTATGAACTATGGACGTGAAGAGTTTGTTTGCTGTTCGTTTGTCTACTTGTTGTCTCTGTTCACGCAACAGCCTAGCCTGTTGCGCAGTGAGTGCACTCTCACTGAGAGACACAGCAGCATGTAGAGTGTGTGGAAGGGGGAGGAGCTAGCTACAGCCGACTCTTAAAGAGACAGAGACAGGCAGAGAGACTGCTCTCGTTCATTTTATTATACAATATATACAATATCGGGGAATTTAATCGGGTTTATTTTGAGATCGGTTCGGTACCGATATGGCATTTTAGGGCTGATATCGGCCGATTCCGATATGTTACCGATTATATCGTGCATCTCTAGTAATAAGTAATAGTAATATATTACTTAAAGTAAAGTAACTTGCCCAACACTGACTATAGTATACTCCATCAGTGTGTCAAAAGTTCTAGCATCTGAAATCTAAAGTTGAAGTGGTCGCATGGTATATACGTCACGGACGCATCCCTTGAGGTTTTCAATACCCAGAAAACCGGTGAAAGTGGACGTTTTCAAGATGTTTTGGTCATTATCTCTGGAACAGAAGGTCCAATCTGCTCAGTTCAA
Organism: Gymnoscopelus braueri; assembly: GCF_963280865.1. Classification (NCBI taxonomy): domain Eukaryota; kingdom Metazoa; phylum Chordata; class Actinopteri; order Myctophiformes; family Myctophidae; genus Gymnoscopelus; species Gymnoscopelus braueri. The sequence goes on along the minus strand of NW_027660942.1, from coordinate 100,475 downwards.
AGCGTGTTGGATGCGTGACTTTGAGGACATTTTCGGGTTGTTTTCCGGTTGGTTTCTAGGGGAGGCGAGATCTTAGTTGGGCAGGGGACCGCCTGTCCTGCCTCTACAGTGGGTACGCCACTGGTCGGCGCTCGGCGCTCGTAAAGACAGTGATGTCACTGAAATGCGACTACTTGTCTGTCTGCCGTCTCGCCTCTGCTGTGTTAACATTATGGGTAACTCGTTAAAGTGGAACATTTAATGTGAAACAAACACATCAACTATTAAGAAAACAAGAAGATATGTTGACAAAGACACTCCATACATTTGGAAACATATTTTTATTTAAATCAATTTCGTCTCCAGTTAATGTAGGATCATTTTAAAAGTAGGCTAACTCTCATATCCTCTCATAGGGAATGCATTGGCAGCTGCAGTACATCGTTCTAATTGACCTCGAGTGGAGGCGCTGTCTCAAAAGTGGGCGTGAAATTTGTAGTTTCTGTGTTGGTCTATCGAAACGGTGGTGGGCATTTTCAAAACGGACCAATCCTGCAAACTTTGGAAGGCAATCTTAGCCAATTAGGATGGAATGTGAAAAATCGGACAGATCTGTGTTGATGACATGACTAGAGATACTGTGTACCAATTTGTTTGATTGGACAAAATCTATAGGAGTAGTAACAAAAAATGTGTTTTACACAAATCGGCCTCCTGGGGGCGCTATAACAGGCCAATCTGAAAAATTGGCCAGAGGCCAGAGGTTCTGAATTGGCATCCAGGGAGTGTGTGTGCACAGTTTCGCAGTGACCGGGCCAACGGTGCCGGAGATTAGCTGGTCACAGACAGAAGGACACACACACGGACACACGGACAAGGTGCAAAACATACTCTCGCCATGCCTTTCGGCCTGGCGGAGACAATTAGTGAAATTTAAAAAAAGGAGGTAAGGCAATAGCAGGGAACTACTGACCAGTCTGACATCTGTGGTATCATGTAAAACAATTAATTAGGGCACATATGAAGAGTATAAGCTCTTTACTGTACAATAAGCCAATAATAACAATAAGGCTGTAACAAAGAAGATTGACTACACTCCAAATTCTCACGGTTCTTGATAAATTAAGGTCCTATACACAGAGAGTTATAGGTTGGATACAGGATTTTCTTTAGTAATAAGAAATAGCATGTGGTGGTTAACAGAGCCATGCATTTCAAATTGGAAGTCAGTGACCTCTGGAGTCCCACAAGGACAATCGGAAGTTTAAATTTGTACGGACGACACAAAAATACACTGACAGCCCAACTTCAAGCAGATCTCCAGAGTACTAGATGGTATGATAGGTGGCTACTGAAGTTAAATCCCTACTTATGTAGCTTCACTGCATGTCCTAATTTAGCTGTATCAATAACACCAGCATGCAACATCATGCTATCTTTGGTTGCCTAAACTGACAAATGCACAACCATGTACAGTTAATGGAAAAAACTATATACAGTACACTTTGTATAATTATGTAAGAAAAATAGAGCGGAGAAGAAAACTGAATCAGGCCTTATATCTTTTTATTATATATCACTACCTTATCAGGGTGACCACTATTTTAAAGTAATGTCCAATGGATGCTTGGCCCATGGTACTGTTACAATCATCTGTCAAAAAAGACACTTTCATTCGGGGAAGTGTTTCTCTGAGGAAACATGCTCTTTCTCTGCAAGTTAACTTTAAAGGATACCACTGAAAAACCTAGTATCACTCCACATGTGGGCTGTTGTGAAGTTACAGGGCTGTAATAGCAAATACAGCATGATACTAGTCTGATAACATAGAAGTATGTCTCCCATTAAGGGACTATACAAAAGATACCTAACAGACATAATTGCATTCGAAAGCAACATTTTTATGTGCAGATAAGTGCACAAGGTACTGAAAATTATCGTGCTGCAACCACAATCCTCGTTCTGTACTTTATATCTATGTCCTACTTATAGGTACTAATAGAGTTGCTTGACATTACTGTAAATATTTAAGATTACATTTTTTTTGTCTGCAGGCCTATATTTGGGGGTGAAGCACCACATGTTTGTTATGTTATATCTATGTATATAGTCCTGCTGATGATGGCGCTACAGTTAAATATGCCTGTTAAAGTTAGCATTTTTGTGGATAATTATCAATGCCCAGGTATTGACTCGACCCGTTAACACTGGACTCTGTTGCTTGGAGACATGTAGTGCCCCTCCATCACTTCAGAATCCCATCCCATCAAGGTCAGAACTCCCTTACAACCTCATTTGCTTGAATCATAATATGAACAGGACGGTCAGAGTCAAGATGCAGCTCAAGAGCTTTTTTTACTGCTATCAAATGTTCTGCTAGCGCCCGGTACTTGGGAAACACTCTTCTATTGCTCAACTAGTGAGATATACAGACTGACATTCAATTTAAAAGGACAATGGAAGAAAACATGGTGTGGATACTACTGTCCATTCTTAAACCCTCCTCTATGTCTGTAGTTTATCATTATATCCAACTCATATGAAATACATTAATGACATATTTTTGCAGGGATCTTTCAGTCAAAGAACTTTCACAGCTCTTGCTATGGAAATCCTGTATTGTAAATAAGTTTAGGAGAGACAGTCAGACAGTAGGAGATCTGAGAGGGAGATGGGGGAGACAGAGACAGTAAAGCTAGTGAGGTCACTATTTTAAAGTCATGTTCAATGGATGCTTGACCAATGGTACTGTTTCAATCATCTGTCCTGTCAATTCAAACCTTTCTTCAGTAGAGTGCTGTCCAGCTTTGAAGTTAAAAGGGTGATCCATGGACCTGTCACTCATCATGGAGACACAACTAGGTGCAGGGGACTCTGGTCTCTGCTGGTCAACCCTGGTAGAAAGAGAGGATGCACACTAGTTAGTTTATTTTTAAATGAATCATACAATCCATGTGGGATCCACAGACCCCTAGATGAAGATCATAATTAACTATCTTTGGTTGTCTATCATGAAAAAAAATAATATATATAACTTGTTTTATAACCATTACCAATGAGGCGCTACTTGCCATAACTCTAATGTAAGACATGTGCCCGAGTTGTATATACCAGAGAATACAACTTTTTTCTGTTGTTATAACCATTACAATTACTATCTACGAAAGATAAGGTGTTTTGGTCCTCCAAGGTGTACTGTTAGAAGATTCTAAAGGATTTGATAGAGGGGATTTTTTTATGAACCCATATAATCCATGTGGAATCCACAGCTACACAAGGGATAATCAATGGAGAGCAGGTCATTATTAAGAAATTAACCCCAGGGTGATTAGAACCTGACATGTAGCGGAGGGGTCTTCATCACCCTGAAGGGTTAATGAAAGTAGTCCATTAATTTATGCCAGGTGCGTCCAGTGCAACACGGTCGCCTCGGAAAACAACAGGAAGTGTTGATAAAATAGAATCAATATTCGTTTACTGAATTGTCCATTTCTCGCTTCAAATGTTTTCAAAAACATTCTTGAGAGCAATGTTTAGCTGTTAATGACATTGTGTGTTTGTTTACATGGCTACCATGTTGAGTACGGCTCGAAATCAAGCAGCATAGCAGATTGATATGAGCCAGGTGCTCTGAGCCTTTGATTAGGCAGTGGCTTGTTATTCAGTTCAGCGATCATTATTAAGAAATAACAGACCGCTGAATTCAGCGATTGACCAATCAGAATCAAGCATTCAACCAAGCAGTGTAATAATCCTAGATAAACTTCATACCATCTTTGGTTGTCTATTATAACAAATGAACAAGCGCTTTCATGCATTCATACACATTTATTTTGGGCCAGCACTTTGAGAGCAGGCCTGTCACTACTACACTGTCAAGTTCAATGGATGCTTGACCAATGGTACTGTTTCAATCATCTGTCCTGTCAATTCAAACCTTTCTTCAGTAGAGTGCTGTCCAGCTTTGAAGTTAAAGGGGTGATCCATGGACCTGTCACTCATCATGGAGACACAACTAGGTGCAGGAGACTCTGGTCTCTGCTGGTCAACCCTGGTAGAAAGAGAGGATGCACACTAGTTAGTTTATTTTTAAATGAATCATACAATCCATGTGGGATCCACAGACCACTAGATGAAGATCATAATTAACTATCTTTGGTTGTCAATCATGAAAAAAAAAAAGTTGTATAACTTGTTTTATAACCATTACCAACGAGGCGCTACTTGCCAAAACTCCAATGTAAGACATATGCCCGAGTTGTATACAATTACCAGAGAATACAACTTTTTTCTGTTGTTATAACCATTATAGTTACTATCTACGAAAGATAAGGTGTTTTGGTCCTCCAAGGTGTACTGTTAGAGGATTCTAAAGGATTTGATAGAGGGAATGTTCTTTACCTACGCATCATTTTCTAATATTGTGACATGTCTTTTTGAGCATCACTGCTTATGTAGCCTATTTAAGAAAAAGAAAAGCGAAGAGAAACTAAACTAATTGAGGTTTTACTATGTCCCACCACCTCATACCACTGTTCCCAGTTTATCACCATCAGGATGACCTCTACTTTAGTCATGTTCAATGGGTGCTTGGACAACGTTACCGTTTCAATCATCTGTCCTGTCAATTCAAACCTTTGTTCAGTAGAGTGGTGTCCAGCTTTTAAGTTAAAAGGGTGATCCATGGACCTGTCACTCTTTATGGAGACACAGCTGGGCACAGGAGATTCTGGTCTCTGCTGATCAACCCTGGTAGAAAGGACCCCATAGAAAGAGAGGATGAATGCCATTTGGTAATTTGTTTATGAACCCATACAATCCATGTGGAATCCACAGCTACACAAGGGATAATCAATGGAGAGCAGGTCATTATTAAGAAATGAACCCCAGAGTGATTAGAACCTGACATGTAGCGGAGGGGTCTTCATCACCCTGAAGGGCTAATGAAAGTAGTCCATTAATTTATGCCGGGTGCGTCCAGTGCAACATGGTCGCCTCGGAAAACAACAGGAAGTGTTGATAAAATAGAATCAATATTCGTTTACTGAATTGTCCATTTCTCGCTTCAAATGTTTTCAAAAACATTATTGAGAGCAATGTTTAGCTGTTAATGACATTGTGTGTTTGTTTACATGGCTTGTTATTGAGTTCAGTGATCATTATTAAGAAATAACAGACCACTGAATTCAGCGATTGACCAATCAGAATCAAGCATTCAACCAAGCAGTGTAATAATCCTAGATAAACTTCATACCATCTTTGGTTGTCTATTATAACAAATGAACAAGCGCTTTCATGCATTCATACAAATGTATTTTGGGCCGGCACTTTGAGAGCAAGCCTGTCACTACTACACTGTCAAATAATATTGGTTTAGGTTTCCTACCTCCTCAGGTAATGAATTGAATTCACACTCTGTAAAGTTATGTTTCTTTACCATTGTTGTCACAGCCATTGTCTCCAACATTTAAACTACATTTATATGAACTTGTGTAGGGTATTGAGTAATTGTGTGCATTGAGTGCATAATTCAACAACAATGATTTACCCGCCACCTGATCATAAACAGGAGTATTTGTCTTTTCATACATCTGATGAAAAACATCTGTAAGGAGGAATGTACAATGTGTAAGCATCTATTTCATGCAGACTGCACAAAGTGTGATACATATGAACCCTGGTCTTTCCTCCGAGCTCTTGTCTATTCATGCGAGGAGCGCAGTGAGACCGCACAGATCCAAGTGGGTATGTAGTCTTGCTCCCCATCTTAAAAGTCCCTGTCTTGTTACAATAGGCGAGCGTTACACACAATCCACATTTAACGTGAAAGATATATTTGGTCATGGCAATTTTTGCAAAGATGTCTGGTGTCTGACAAGCACACATGCACAAACAAGCACAGAGTAACAGTTGATCTTTCATTTTGATTAAACATCTCTCTGCTCTATTTGATATCAGGCTACTTACATCAACAGGTCGATCAGAGCCAGGATTCAGCTCATTAAAAGAGGCAGTAAAAGTGTTTTTACTTCTAACAAATGCTCCGTTATCGAGCCGGCGACCAGTGCTGGTTAAATACCCTGCTATTGTTCACGTAGTCTGATACTCTGACTTACAATTTAAAATGACAATGGAAGCAAACATGGTGTGGACATTGCTGCTTCATTCTTTAAAGTCATACTGTGTAACATGCATTTTAGTATAGTGTCCTTTCACCTGACGATGTTCTGGAACGTAACGACATGTCAGAAATGGCATTTATGATTTACTAATGATAAAATACACAAATAAATACATTTCCGGTACGTTTCCTGTGCCAACTGTAATGTTGTGAGAACATTTAATTAGAGAATTGTAGTGATTGACGTAATTTTGGCACAGGCAGGGTTGAGCTGAAGGGGGTGCTACGGGGGGTCGTCGACCCCTTAGTTCCCAGGCTGGGGGCTCGCGCGTGCTCCACATGCACGAGCTCCACATGCACGCGCGAGCACTCACCGTCAGCCGCCCGCGAGCCGTCAATCATTAACACAACAACGCACCGTCAGGGGCGAGCTATATTATACCTCTATGGGGGCGAGCCGTCTTTAACACCTTTAACAATGGCCTCAACCTGGCTGCTTTGCATAACATTAAAGCCATGGAGTGTGAAAGGGTTAATCGCTTAGCAGAGGACAAGAGCTAGTAGCCTGCCAGACACTCACAAACGTATCCCTGTCTAGCTCTGGTCCATAGCGTTAGAAGGAGTTCTCCTTAACGTTATGGTACTTTCGATTCTTCCCCTCGCACCGCGGTAGCGCAGCCTCTCGTCTGTAGTAAAAATAAAAAATACACTTTTGGTACTCACCAAAACAAAAACGGTTTAATGGAGTTGAAAGCCTATTCTACTAAGTGGGAACACTGTGAGCCCCCACCTCACGTCTAAAATACACTTTTTGGCCAGAAAAGAAAATATTTCACCGGAAGGAAGAATCTGGTCTAATAGGAAAATTCCATTGACCAGATCTGTAGAGGGCACTGTGGAGTAACGAAAAACAGGTTTTAATTCCGGTGAAATATTTTCTTTTCTGGCCAAAAAGTGTATTTTAGACGTGAGGTGGGGACTCACGTGTTCCCATTTAGTAAAGTAGGCTTTCAACTCCATAAAACCGTCTTTGTTTTGGTGAGTAGCAAAAGGGTATTTTTTTTATTTTTTACTTGTTTTAAAAAACACTGTTTTAAAAGCAATGTAAGTCTTTAAAAAAAAGTTATTCAAGTAAAGACAAGTTGATTGATTATTTTAAGTACTTATGTGTGGGTGAATATATGTAAAGGGCTTTTATATAAAAAAAGGAAAATAATGTTGCTATGTTGGATATGCAGGCATGTTGCTATGTGCACATGCCTGCGCGCGCGCGTGCACGTGCGCGCGCACGTGACGTCATAAAATATAGCCCCCTTAGTTAAAAAATCCACAGCTCACCACTGGGCACAGGCAGACCCCCGAATAAAAATTGTGTTTCATAGTGTTTAGAGAATTGTCAAAAAACATTTGTGACAAATATACCAGTGAAAGATTATATTAAAAAATATTTTAAAAATAAACTTTTATTTCATTGAAAAAGTTACACATTATGAGTTTAACCCTCCTCTACTTCTGTAGTTAATCATTATATCCAACTCAACTGAAATACTCTATGAGTCTCAGTCAAGGTGGCCCACAATTCTTGCTATATTCTATAGTCTATATTGTTAATAATGTTAGTGGAGATAGTCAGACTGTAGTAAAGCTGAGAGGGAGACACCTGCCCATGTGCATTTCATTTTGCTATCATCAGTAGTCTCACTGTCTGTCACAATTCACAGGCAACAAAACAACAACACCTTGACAGGTCTAAACAAACCAGTGATTATTAGCTGCCAACAAGTGGTGTTGTAGAGGCTGAATAACTTTTATTCAATTCTTGCATGAAATTCTTGGACGTCGGGCAGCCGAAGGCGGGCACTGGACTGGGATGCAAGTTTTTTGGGGGGACCCCCTGAGGTTCGGGGCACGTTTCAATTGAAACGGGTGAAACATAGCAAAGGCTGCCACTGAGAGGGAGACAGTGTAGGAGAGACAGACAGTAGATAAGCTGAGAGGGAGACAGTGTAGGAGAGACAGAATAGGAAAGAGGGGAGACAAAATTACCTCATTGGCTGTCCACCAGAGGGCATGATTGCATCAGGAGACAACGTGACAGGAACTATCTTGCCCATGTCTAGAGTTCTGCAGAGGAAACAGACAGATCATTGTATATGAATAGAATAGAACACCAGTCTCATTATTAATCAATTAATTACTAATTATTTGGGTAGAAACTGAAACCAGACAGGAATGATAGCATGAATGACCCCCACCTCAACTTAACGAGGCTTAATAACCTCCATCAGATATGGATTTAATAACTAATGTAGGATAGTCATGGTACAAGATTACAGTAGGAACATACAAATACATGAGTGAAACCAGAAATTATTTTTGATTAATTAATGCTGGACTAGATTTGGTCTTTAAACCAGGCTCTTTAACTCTTCACTCCTATTACTTAGTTTGGAATAACCTCGTGTCACCAGTCTTTCCACCTACGTTTGGAATGAGCTTAGGTCTGCTTTCCAAAGTATAAATGTATCTTTAGTTTTTGTTAGATCTTGGAAGAAATAGCCAATTTAACGTTGAGGTGCCTACAGTGTTTACGGGCCCACTGCCCACTCTTCCTGTGACACACACGCGCGCGCGCGCGCGTTGAACTACGCAGTCATAGCCTTAGATCAAGACTCTTGTAGATGTATTTAATCTATTTTGACATTTTTTTTTATCTCTACGAAAGTCTTATCTACAACCCCCCCAGATTGCCCTGGAATGTCAGCTCCAAAGCCCGTGTACAAAATGCAAAATATGAGTGTAACTGCGTAGTAGTTCATAGTAAAACATGGCGTCAATGCCTTAATGTGCCAGGGTTAAACTGTAAAATAAGATTGACTTTAACAAAACAAAACAAAACATCATGGACTTTAACCAATACTTACCGTACTGTATCCTGGATTGAGACTACATTATGGATGACAATAGGAACATACAAATACATGAGTGAAACCAGAAATTATTTTTCATTAATTAATGCTGGACTAGATTTGGTCTTTAAACCAGGCTCTTTAACTCTTCACTCCTATTACTTAGTTTGGAATAACCTCGTGTCACCAGTCTTTCCACCTACGTTTGGAATGAGCTTAGGTCTGCTTTCCAAAGTATAAATGTATCTTTAGTTTTTGTTAGATCTTGGAAGAAATAGCCAATTTAACGTGGAGGTGCCTACAGTGTTTAGGGGCCCACTGCCCACTCTTCCTGGTACACACAGTCACACACACACACGCGCGCGCGCGCGTTGAACTACGCAGTCATAGCCTTAGATCAAGACTCTCGTAGATGTATTTAATCTATTTTTTTTTAATCTCTACGAAAGTTTTAGCTACAACCCCCCCAGATTGCCCTGGAATGTCAGCTCCAAAGCCCGTGTACAAAATGCAAAATATGAGTGTAACTGCGTAGTTCATTGTAAAACATGGCGTCAATGCCTTAATGTGCCAGGGTTAAACTGTAAAATAAGATTGACTTTAACAAAACAAAACAAAACATCATGGACTTTAACCAATACTTACCGCACTGTACTGTATCCTGGATTGAGACTACATTATGGATGATCTGTTCCTTCCCTAACGTTGAGAAAACAAATAGTTGAACAGTTAAAATTAACAAAAATAAGGGTCAGGAGTCAGGACTCAGGAGTCAGGACTCAAATGGGTTGTTTTTTGTTTCAATTTAATTTAGTTTGTCAAGCCGGTCTCTAGAGCGGACACGGAAACGATTTGCCGTGCATATATGTGTGCGGTAAAATTACCTGATACAGTAGGCGGGGTCTAGACCGGATCTGAGGCTGAGCACGACATATAAAGGTAGACGCCTCCTTTGGCTCTGCAGCGTTCGTATCTCGGGCGCGCTTCCTTGTTCCGCAGGGCTAGCCTATCACTTCCTTCCGCTTCAGCAGGGGGCGTTCGGTAGGCCAATCAGAGGTAGGTAGGGCGGGTCTTTTCTTAAGAGGCAGCCGCGCAGCAACTAGTCAGTTAGACGCGCTGTGATTGGCCAGTAGTCAACGCGATGTGATTGGTCAGTAGTCAAACAGCCCTGCGGAAGAGCCTTGTATTGAGATCAAGCCCCCAGAACCCAGTGGTTTCATTGAAGCCAAATGGACATGCTGGCCATTCATGGTACTGCAGCTTAGTACCGCAACATGAACGAGCGAAAACGGTTTCGACCAATGGGCTCGACTCACGAGCATGCGCACGGGGCTGCGCGCTTCTGTGACGCAAAACGCGTCACAGAAGTGACGCGTTTGGGGCCATAATAGGCCGCGCCCACCAAATTTCCAACCCGGAAGAAGGGGTGAATTAGGCAAGCCCCCAGAGTTGCTGAGAAACATTGAAGCTGCCACCCCAGTGGCCAAAGCTGGAACTGCAGGCGGGGAGAAATACATGCACGCGCAAATCATGCTGAGAGATATTTATATTTATACATATAAATATGTAAACATATTATACATACATACATATGCATTTACATATAAATATGCATCTCGAGTGTATTTAATACATATCTCGCGTTCAATCCTTGACACACGGGCTGCCGTAGAACGCAAAAAGGACACTAGTGCGCATGCTCATAACTCTATGGGGATACAAAATCAAACCAATAATTCTACTTCCGGCAGGTTTCCGGGTGCTTCAAAACGCCACTGAGCACATTCATTGAAATGATAGCTGGGGGTGGGGCAATCCGCCCTCTAGTTATATTATACCTCTATGATTGAGATACCAATCGCTCCAATGAACTGCAGAGGCCAATGAGGTATCTAGGTTTCTATATCTATGGTAGACACTGTTTGGTGTACCCGGCCGTCTATGGGTGAATACAAGGACGCTTGCCCCAAAACACGCTCCCCGGGGCCATATATGTTAGTGCACCGGGTATGGCTTGTGAGGCGTGGTTTCTCAGAATTATGGAGTCAGATCAGTCTCTCGAGGTGAACGAATTCACACTGAAGGATTCACACAAATACATTTCGGTATTATGTAAATAACTCCACAAAAATTAATTTCAATGCATACAAAGAAATAATCTTTGCATAAAATGTAAAGAAAATGTGATACACACACTAATCTCTCAAGAACAGATTCTGCTCTGCGTTTGAGAGTAAAAAACAGCAGACATCATTTGGCGATGGGTTCCCAGATTGTACACACACAAATATCGTCTTTTAAATATGTAGCACAAACATATGTCCTGTGCTATGGCAGTATGTCCACATTTCCAAACACAACAATAAGGCATGAAAAAATGAATTAAACACACTGAAGAATGAATGCATCAATGAATGAATGAACGAATGCACAACTAATGAACAAACAAACAAATACACAAATAAGTGAGTAAGTAAATCAATAAATACATCTAAATCTCGATGCATGTGAACTGTCATAAAAGGGAACAGAAAGGAAAAGGGTGTGCGTGCAAAAAATGGCCAAATAATAAAAAGACCATGTGACACCAGAAATACCTTTGACCTCTGTCTGAGTTCAGTTACCCCACAGACATCAAACGGTGACAGAAGATTGCAACATCAGTCATAACATACTGTAAGTGCATAATATCAGATTATGCCACATATACTGTAAATACACTGCCCTTAGAGAAAAAACACACACACACACACACACACACACACACACACACACACACACACACACACACACACACACACACACACACACACACACACACACACACACACACACACAAGCAGGCATCAGTGGTTCTCAAAACATTTTCATGTCAAGGATCCCCAAATTAATATGTTTTTGGCCGCAGACTCACATCTGAAAATATTTTGTGCCAGGGGACCCCATACAAGATTTGTGTTGTTAAACTGTTTCAGATTTCTGCATCAAATCCATGACTACTTAGAGAGGGAGCGTGTCTCAGTCTGGTGTCATTAAGTGTTTTGTCTATTGCTCTGTGCAAGATTGCTGTCCCTCATCTGACCAAATGCTATGTGTCCCACTCCCAGCTGGATTTTAAGAGAGAACCAGCGATAGGCCTCCAGAGATCCACACAGTGTCGCTCTGCACCAGCGGACGCAGCACCACATCCACAGGCCTCCATGGCTATACTACTGCTATTATAACTTCTACTAGTAACCTAAAGCTATCACTTGTAAAACTGTAGGCCTACTACTACTACTACTACTACTACTTATATTACTACTAATAATAACAATGATTGAGTACAAAATGGATTTATAAAATATTGTAATAACAAAATCATACATGTGCAAAAGGCTCAAGTTGTTATGGGCTGGCTGTTTTCTCCTTTTTTCCTTTTTTCCTATGTGTCTGGTGTGTGCTGTGTGGGCGTGGGGATGGCCTGCCTGGGCGTTACCTTCCAATTCCATCATCGGGCTGTGGAGCTGCCTGCTCACCTGAGAGTGATCTGCTCATCAAGCCCAGCAGATAAAAGCCCTGGCTCTGGACTCCAGCCCTTGCCAGATTATTCAGTTGTCGACCGGTAAAGACCTGTGCCTCAGCTCCTCAGTTTTTTCCTGTTTTCGGCAAATCTCTAACTCCTTGTCTCCCTGTCTCAGATCCTGTACCTCCACGCCTACCGCCTGCCTGCCAGCCTGCCTGCCTTTCAATCAGCCGCCTTACCTAAGTTATTATTTTGGATTTTTGAATTCAACGTTAATAAAGACGTTTTGCTTGTAAACCTGGTTCGGCTGTTCTACTTTTGGGTCCTATATACAACACACCCTAACAGAATAATCTGGCCAAAACAATATGGACCAAGAACAGCCAGAACCAGATTTACGTAAGGTTCTTGAGAACCAAGGAGTACTATTGGGACGACACAATCTAGCCTTGCAAGAACTCTCTAACAGTAGTCAAGTGCAGGTAAATCAGATTGCCCAATTAGCCACTGCAATGAACCTGTTAACCACTCAACTCAATGCAGCAGCACTTCTCGCTCCTGCCGGCCCACAGCAACCTCCACCACCTGCGGCTCCACCCGCTGACAGAGATTCATATGCTCCGGACCCAGAGCCGTTTTCCGGGGATCTGGATAAGTGTCGGGGGTTTTTCCTCCAATGCTCCATGGTGTTTTTGCAGAGACCACTTACCTTTCCTACAGATCAATCTAAGGTACATTATGTGATGGGGTTACTGAGAGGAAGGGCCTTGGCTTGGGCAGAGGCAGCTAATTCAAGTCGACCTATGACCTTGCTCACCTTCAATGATTTTGTGTCAAAAGTAAAGGGCGTTTTTGACCACCCAGATCACAGTGGGGATGCTGCTAAAGGTCTGCTAAATATTCGTCAGGGTTCCAAGAGTGTGGCAGACTTCTCTGTGGATTTCCGAATCTTGGCTGCAGATGCTGGGTGGTGTGACCAGTCTCTACATGGGGTGTTTATTAATGCGCTCAGTGAACAAATGAAGGATGAACTAGCCTCCTGTGATGATTCCACTGATTTTGAATCTCTTGTCGCCCTTGCCATTAAGTTGGATAACAGGCTGCGTGAACGACGCAGAGAGAAAGTGAGCCGTCCCCATCCTCTGCCTCCCTCTCGCTCTACACCACCAGCTGTGAGACCTCATCCCTCGCCTCAATCAGGTGTCACTGAGGAGGAGCCCATGGAGCTGGGTCGGGCCCATTTGTCCCTCGCTGAGCGCACTCGTCGGCTGAGGGCGGGTGAGTGCCTGTACTGTGCTCAAATGGGTCACCTGCGGGCTACCTGCCCCATTCGACCAAAAGACCCGGCTCATCTGTAGAGGTGGGGGTACTGGTGAGCCATGCAGATTTTTCAACCCTATCCAAGACCAGAATGCAGATCCAAGCCACTTTATGTGTCAATCAGGTGTCTTTGCCGCTTTCGGCTCTAGTTGATTCGGGCGCTGATGACAGTTTTTTGGACAGTAATTTTGCCCGCCAGGCTAAGATTCCTTTAGTTCACCTGGAAAGGCCACTCACTGTAAATGCATTGGATGGGAGATTATTGGCCCGTGTTACTCATCAAACTGCACCTGTGTCTCTGATCCTATCTGGTAATCATAGGGAGTTGATTCAGTTCAAGTTAATTGTTTCTCCTCAAACACCCCTTGTGCTGGGTTCTCCTTGGTTAAAGCAACATAACCCTCACATTGACTGGTCTGCTGGAACAATTATTAGCTGGAGTAAATTTTGTCATTCGTCCTGCCTGCAATCTGCTCTGCCCCCTGCAGAGGTCACTGTTTTCCCTGATCCTGAACCTGTGGATTTGTCCTCTATTCCTGCTAATTATCATGACCTGGGACGTGTTTTTCGAAAGGATCTGGCTCTCTCTCTACCGCCACATCGCCCCTATGATTGTGCAATTGATCTACTCTCTGGTGCCCCTTTTCCGTCTAGTAGACTTTACAATCTGTCACGTCCTGAGCGGGAGGCCATGGAAAGATACATTAAGGACTCTTTAACTGCAGGAATTATTCGACCATCTTCCTCTCCTGTGGGTGCAGGGTTTTTTTTTGTGGCCAAGAAGGATGCTACCTTGCGCCCTTGTATTGACTATAGAGGGCTTAATCACATAACTGTTCAAAACAAGTATCCTCTGCCATTAATGAACTCTGCTTTTGATTTTCTCCATGGAGCAACGGTGTTCACTAAGTTGGATCTCAGGAACGCCTATCATCTGGTCAGGATTAAGAAAGGAGATGAGTGGAAGACTGCCTTTAACACTGCATTGGGACATTTCGAATATCTGGTAATGCCTTTTGGACTCACCAATGCTCCTGGGGTTTTTCAAGCCTTGGTGAACGATGTGTTAAGGGACTTTCTGAATCGTTTCGTTTTCGTATATCTTGATGATATATTAATTTTTTCCAAGAACATGTCTGATCACGTTTCTCATGTCCGCCAGGTTCTCCAGAGGCTGTTGGAGAATAAACTCTACGCGAAAGCCGAGAAGTGTGAGTTCCACGTCAGTACGGTCAGTTTTTTGGGCTTCATTGTGGAGAAAGGACAGATGAGAGCAGATCCAGGGAAGGTCAGAGCGGTAGCAGAGTGGCCTACACCTACTAACCGTAAACTTCTTCAAAGATTTTTGGGGTTTGCTAATTTTTATCGCCGCTTTGTGAAGAACTATAGCAAAGTTGTGGCACCTCTTAATAAGCTTACCTCCACACTTGTCCCATTTAGCTGGTCCTCAGAAGCAGAACAGGCGTTCTGTAAGCTCAAACATCTGTTCACCTCTGCTCCTATTTTAGTTCATCCAGACCCTTCTCTGCAGTTTATTGTGGAGGTTGATGCATCTGATACAGGGGTTGGGGCAGTACTCTCTCAGCGGACTAGCCAGGATCAAAAGGTGCACCCTTGTGCTTTTTTTTCTCAAAGTCTTGACTCCGCCGAGCGGAACTATGATGTTGGTAACAAGGAGCTATTAGCAGTAAAACTGGCATTGGAAGAGTGGAGACATTGGTTAGAAGGATCTGAGCACCCATTTATTGTGTGGACTGACCATAAGAACTTAGCCTATATTCAATCAGCCAAACGTCTAAATTCTCGCCAGGCTCGTTGGGCCTTATTTTTTGGGAGGTTTAACTTTACCATTACCTATCGTCCTGGGTCTAAGAATGTCAAGCCTGATGCTCTGTCCCGCCAGCATACTCCTGATGAGCAGTCTACCAGTCCGGACACCATCGTCTCCCCCTCCTGTGTGGTGGCAGCTGTTTCCTGGGAGATTGAGTCGGCAATAAGGGAGGCTCAGCTAACACAGCCAGACCCAGGGAATGGTCCACCTAACTGCCTGTTTGTTCCTGATTCAGCTCGTTCTCAGGTTCTTCAATGGACACACAACTCCAACCTTGCCTGTCATCCGGGGAGGAACCGCACCGTGTCTCTCCTCAGACGTCACTTTTGGTGGCCTGCCATGGAGGCAGATGCCCGGGCATTCGTCTCCGCCTGCTCCGTCTGTGCCCGAGGAAAATCTTCACATCGTCCACCTGCTGGTCTGTTGCATCCTTTACCCGTTCCAAGTCGTCCGTGGTCCCATATAGCCCTCGACTTTGTCACTGGGTTGCCCACATCCCAAGGTAACACTGTCATACTCACCATTGTTGACCGTTTTTCAAAGGCAGTTCATTTTGTGGCCCTTCCAAATCTCCCTACAGCCTATGAAACTGCTGATCTGTTAGTGCACCACGTTTTCCGCCTTCATGGTATTCCATTGGACATTGTTTCAGACCGTGGCCCCCAATTTATATCTCAGGTTTGGAGATCGTTCTGTAAAGCATTGGGTGCAACTGTGAGTTTATCTTCTGGTTTCCATCCTCAGTCGAACGGCCAGACAGAGAGGGCTAACCAAGATTTGGAGGCTGCCCTACGGTGTGTTACTGCTACCAACCCTGCATCGTGGAGTTCACATCTGGTTTGGGTGGAGTATTCTCATAATTCTTTAACCAGTGCTGCCACAGGACTGTCTCCGTTTGAGGCCTCTTTAGGCTATCAGCCACCGTTATTTCCCTCCCAGGAAAGTGAATTGGCTGTCCCTTCAGTCCAGTTGCACCTCCGCAGATGTCGTAAGGTTTGGAAAGAGGCACGTGCTGCTCTGCTACGCTCTGCTGAAAACAACCGCCGTGTCGCTGACCGCCATCGGGTACAGGCTCCCGAATACAAACCAGGTCAGAGTGTTTGGCTTTCATCCAAAGATATTCCACTCAGAGTTGAATCTAAGAAATTGGCTCCACGCTATATTGGGCCATTTGTGGTGGAACGTGTCATCAATCCATCTGCTGTCAGATTGAAGTTACCTAGCACTATGAGGGTTCATCCTACCTTTCATGTGTCTCGACTTAAACCAGTATCCTCCAGTCCTCTCTGCCCTCCATCCAAGCCCCCTCCACCCACCCGGATCATTGATGACCACCCTGCCTATACGGTCCAACGGCTGTTGGATATTCGTCCCCGTGGCCGGGGTTATCAGTATCTTGTGGATTGGGAAGGATACGGTCCAGAAGAGAGGTCCTGGGTTCCTCGATCCTTCATCCTGGACCCTCAGCTTGTCAGGGACTTCCGTTTAGCCCATCCTGACAAGCCTGGTGGGTCGCCTGGAGGCTCCCATTGAGGGGGGGGTACTGTTATGGGCTGGCTGTTTTCTCCTTTTTTCCTATGTGTCTGGTGTGTGCTGTGTGGGCGTGGGGATGGCCTGCCTGGGCGTTACCTTCCAATTCCATCATCGGGCTGTGGAGCTGCCTGCTCACCTGAGAGTGATCTGCTCATCAAGCCCAGCAGATAAAAGCCCTGGCTCTGGACTCCAGCCCTTGCCAGATTATTCAGTTGTCGACCGGTAAAGACCTGTGCCTCAGCTCCTCAGTTTTTTCCTGTTTTCGGCAAATCTCTAACTCCTTGTCTCCCTGTCTCAGATCCTGTACCTCCACGCCTACCGCCTGCCTGCCAGCCTGCCTGCCTTTCAATCAGCCGCCTTACCTAAGTTATTATTTTGGATTTTTGAATTCAACGTTAATAAAGACGTTTTGCTTGTAAACCTGGTTCGGCTGTTCTACTTTTGGGTCCTATATACAACACACCCTAACACAAGTAGTAATTGAGCAGTGACCAATCCCCATGAGTCACCCACCAACGAGCATTTTTAATTGATTAACAGACGCACAGTTTGCGTCTGTGACCACAAGCGAGTAGCCTAAATATTTATGTTTTATGATGTTTATTAATTATTTTATTTGAATTATATTTCACTACAGTTGACCTATGCAGCATTATATATGACAATTTGTTATTTATGAAAATGTTGACTATAGAGCCTTTAAGTCTAAACACTAAATAGCTAAATACTGTATTGACGTTAATTGTTTATTTATTTGATGTTACTTCATGTAGAACCACACACGCACACGCGCGCACGCGCGCACACGCGCGCACACGCGCGCGCACACACACACACACACACACACACACACACACACACACACACACACACACACACACACACACACACACACACACACACACACACACACACACACACACACACACACACACACACACACACACACACACACACACACACACACACACACACACACACACACACACCACCCTGTAAATTGTGCTTGTGCTTATATCAAGTAAAAACCCTAAAAGGACACCTCATATTGTTGGCTACAGAGCTTGCATCAATCCTTCAATACAACACATAAATTACTATCATGGCCTGCAATGTCTCCCATTGTGTCAGGTGTAAATATTTGATGATGTCGTCATCTGCAGTTAGTGGGCTGGTCATCTTGACTGACAGCTGTCATGTCAGATGTTAACCACCAGGGTTTAAATCCATTAAGGTGTCTGAATTTACTGGACCTAGATATATGTGTGTGTGTGTGTGTTTTGCTTCCGCAGTTTTCCAGTATTACAAGTAGGGGGGAAAAAACTACATTGTTACATTTTTTTATTTTTATTTGATTTTCATCAATGCAGGTTAAACAAGTAGATAATGCACACATTTCTTCTAATAAACATAAACAATACAGAACCCATATTATGGTATGATTTCAGAAACTGATCACCATCTTTCACCTTGTTTAATAACTTTGTTTTACTTATTAACCACTTAAACCACCAGTTATTCTGGGAAAACCGCTGCAGAAAATTGCAGATCGATAAGCGCACAACTCATCATGAGCTTGTCGATCGGCTATTTTCAGCAACGATATTGAATATAAAGCAAAAACAACACTAGTATAGAGCCCAGAGGGACTCTGCTCAACAATGTATGGGGTTGTTGAGCGGTTAATTAAGAACACCTTGAAACTTGAAACTTTCAAACAAACAACACACAATAGGCTACACAAAACCTTTCTATACACACATCAAAGACATTTGGCAAAGAGATTTGGCATCATCAAAGAGATTTCATAGATTTTCCACTGATTCCATTATAGTCATTTGAGTATAGGTAGTTCAGTATATTGGATTGACCAATATATTGGGTCATTAAATACAGCAGTGGTTCCTAAACATTTTAGCTCAAGACCCAAAAGAGAAATTAGACTTTTGCCCGGTACCCAAACTAAAGCTCAAAACGTGTTGCTTCGTGTCGCGTTGCGAGCTTCTAGATCTGCTATTTTCACTACTTCTTAAAAGTTTTTTTAATGTATGGAAATTATTAGATGTAGCAAACAAAAAAGGCGATATTTACTCGTGACCCATAAAAATTGGTCCGCGACCAAAACATGGGTCCCGACCCACTGTTTGGGAAACAGTGGTATACAGTATATCAGGCATATACTGTACAGTAAATGTTTGTTTCAAAATAGGTAATTATGTACATTGTTGATAAAAGATATTACTTATCCAATTCATTCTTTTCACATGTACAGCATTTTGAATTTATAAAGATGTCAATCATGACTCTTAAGAATGCTTAAAGCTTGAAAAGTACGATAGGTTAAACAATAAACATGTCTGTCTAGACTGAATGACACAGGTACAGACAGTAGAATCTGATGACATTAGGGTACAGAGGCCATTACATTAATTGTGGATATTGGAATCTTTGAGAGAGAAAAAAGAAATGGTTGATATCAGCCTTCCTGTTCTCCAAAATATCGTAATTGGCCTAGAGACAAAACCATATCGGATGACCGGAAATGGATTATATCAATGAATATTATTTGATTTAAATATAAATTGGCTTTATAAAAGAAGTAAATATTAGGATTGTGTTTACTGTGGACTGTAATACTTCTTGCTTCCTGTTGGTATCTGTCCCTCTGTAAAAGCTCATTTGTCTATTGTTTGTGCTACACAACACAAACAGCCATCATGACACAACACATATTCACACAAACATTACAAAGTGCATGGTGACTTAATGCTTAATGAATTAAAAATAAGAATAAAATTGTTTAATGCCAGGTGTTGTCATTGGGGCTGCAACTAATAATTATGGTCATAATCAATTAATCTGTAGCTTATGTTTACCATTATTTGATTAATGTATATTAATTTAGACCATAAAATGACAGTAAAATAAAAAGCTAAATAATGCTAAATACTTATCACAAGTTACCTGAACCCAAGAATACATACATCTTAATGTTTATACCAAAAACATAAATTTTCATTTTTTGTATGAATTAATCGTGAAACAAAGACAAACGTTTTGCTGTAAATTGCATTTACCTCCACCTGAGCAAATTACTAACAATAAAATACAAGTAAAACAAAACAAAACAAAACAAAACAGTAACAACATTGATTCATATGGAAATCAAATTGGTCATAAATTAAAATGAATAATAACAGTGTAGTCCTACACTACAGAGAAGAAGAGGGTTGCGGTTTATACTTAATAGCTATACACCCTTACACCTGGAACACACCGGAAGCATCAACTCAGCCAACAGTAGTAGCAGTATTGGAAGTCTTGCAAGTTTCTGCTGTCAACAACAGACAGTGTTCGTGCTGGACCGCGTAACAGCAGGTCTGTACAGTTAATATATTTCTACAGAGTTTGCCTTCAATATTTACTTACTGCCCTTTATTCCCATTGGCAAATATGGCATAAGAGCTTTTTTTCCTTCTACATGACTGGATTGTTAGCCTTGGGGGACTAATGGATCACACTTTGTCAGGCCTCTACCCTTTGAACTGCTTGACATTGGTGAACCTACCAGGAGATTATGCTTCCATTGATATAGATATTTGGGTCATCAAGGCACACAAGCCTCCCGACCACGCCACGGTGTCAATCCTTCGGGAGGTGTCATCGAGCATATGGGATGTACGCCAGATGACGTTAAGTGACATCATTGATTCACAACATAAACATTTTGTGGGGAAATACACAGAAGATTGTATTTTCTACCACTCTAAATCATTTGCCACTCTGAATCGTTTTCCTTTAAGACTGGGACAAAATATAACGGTGCACACAGTCACACACTCTGACCCACAGCTCTTTCTGAATCCAATGTGTACCTTGTCAACTGCGGTTACATGAGCCAATTCATTCTTAATTCAATTAATCCAATTTACGATTAATCACAGACGAGATGTCTTGTTTACTCCACATGATAAAGATGGTTTCTGACTTGTACAAAGAAAGCAACAATTTTATCAGAATATGATACTCCTGCATTTATGTTATTAAATGGAAGAAGGCTTGCGATCACACAGTGCACCAGCCATGTTCCGGGGGAGTATTCTCCTTTGATGAGACAGAGCACAATTTTTAGTTTTCTTTTGCTTGTCTGTTGATACAGGCATTGAAACAAAGGTGGAAATGAGCCACGGAAATGAGCCACGGAGGGACCGCAGTATCGAAAATGAAGCAGTTACATAAAATCGGAATCCAGAACATGTCTTTTCTCTTCAAGGTGTATTCATAGTCTTGCACTGAGCCTGGAGAACTCTCGTTTCCCAATGAGTCTCACCTTGATCACATGAATTCCATTGTGAAGAGTCTCAGTACATCATAACATGTTGCAAAGCTCCAGTGGTGGAAGAAGTACTCAGATATTTTACAAAGCAAAAGTAGCAATACCACAATATAAAAATACTCTGTCACAACTAAAAGGCCTGTGTTCAAAATGTTACTTGAGTAAAAGTACAAAAGTATTGGCATCAAAATAAACTTAAAGAACCAAAATGTAAAAGTACTAAAATGTTTGAAAATAGCCGATCTACAAGATCACAACACGTTGCGATGCGACGCGTTGTGATCTTGTAGATCACTTTTTTGTGATCTTGTAGATCACTTTTAGAAGTAAAAGTATTGAAAATCGGAAATACTCCAGTAAAGTAAAAATACCTCAAACTTGTACTTACAGTACTTGAGTAAATGTACATAGTAACTTTACACCACTGCAAAGCATGTGACCTACACTACTTTACTTTGAAGTGTGTTAACATCAGACACAGATAACATGGGGAACTGGGTTTGTTTTAATAATGTTTCCACAGCAGCAGTCTACAAAACATACACGTTTTGGGGCACAGGCCTTCGCCAGTGTTATAGACTGACGAAGGCCTGTACGCCGAAACACATCTGTTTGGTAGACTGCTGCTGCGGAAACATTATTAAAAAAGAATCCTAAGACTTCTAGACTTTTTTCAGATTCTGCACACAGAATGTTCAATAACTTCTTCAGACTGTCCTCGAGTTGAGCGAGCATTTCCTTTGAAGTGAACTGGGTTTGTTGCCATGAACCATCACCCATAAACCATGAACCAAGCCTTAGATTAGCTTACACAGGGTCACAGAGGACCGGGGGGAAACCTCGACCCCAACATGGAGTGACTTTGTGAATTCATTCTTGAAGCGGTGCAGGAGTGTGGTCTTGCCAAAGGACACTCTGTAGAAGGCCAGAGTGCCAGCTGACCAGTCCAGATACACTCCAAGACGACAAGACCGGGAATACTTACAGGATATGTCGACTTTCTTGCCATCATGTGAAGCGAAGCAACCCTCGTCAGAGCACATCACACTCCAGGACTTCTCGTTGGAGCCCAGACGGCTGGCATTTCCTTTCCTTGTAATTGCTGCGTACGTTACGCCGACGTTACATGGTTTGGAGACCTCTACCTCCCAGTAGCAGCGATCCTTCAGCTCCTCTCTGGACAGCACCTGGTAGAAAGACTGGAATCTTTGTGGGAGATCAGGGTACGGCTGCTCCTCTTTAACCCATGTCACCTTTCTGTTGTCCTCAAACAGAAGGAGGTTTCTATGTGCCGTGTGTCGTTCCAGGGTAAGATCACAGGCATCTGAAAATACAAAATATTGTTCAGCTCATCTGGAGTTAGAGCTAACTGAATTGGAGAGAGATCTCACATAATCTGTTCCCTGTTACAGTATTTACAAACTAAAAAGCCTGCTCTCTGGCAGACTCACTGAGAACCAAGTCTTAATATTTGTTTGTATGCATGTATGGTCCTAACTCCTTAATGCACATTTTAGCTTTACCCTTGAATCCATTTGTTCAGGATATGAGGTACCTGATAGATAGCACTTTGCACAACAGTTATATATGTGTCAATTCTTTCTGCAAAGTTGACTGCAATGGAATCACAGATTCCATTGTTAAATATTCAATTGTCTATTGTTAAATGTCCAGTTGTCTGATTGTTTAATGTTACAGATACAGTTAGGTTTCCATGGATGGATACTTACATTTCTTAAAGCCTGGCCTAATGCGGTGGACTCCTCCACAGTCCACACTGTGGAGAAAAACACATTTAAAAACATCCTTAAATACTCAACTTAGACCAGTGCTATACAGGTACAGGGCTGCAGAGTTATTGTTGTTAGTTATTTTAATCATAGAACATCACCTGAGGCAGTTTATGCACTATGCTCTGATCTATTGGGCAATACAGGTGGTCTCAGAGGGAATCAACTCAGTGAAAAAGAACATCTTGAACCTTGAACCTTATTCAATTGTTACATTTCAGACAGCGAAACAAAGTTTGACTTAAAAAATTGGTAATATTCACAACTTATCTACATACAACATATCTGTAATAAAGTATAAAATAATAGTACATATATGTAATAGATATGATGAAATGGTATGAAAAACCTTATGGTTAATCATTAAAAGTAAGATCAAGAATTGATTATTATATAATAATATCAAATATTTGAGGAATAGAAATGTACATTGTATTATAATTTAATTTAAATTACATTTAGATTATATTAAATTGTACTTCACTGTAAATTACCTTGAATCTGTAAAGTATATAAAGTATATGTCTCTGATTGTAATCTAATAATTAGAGTAAAAGTTTACTTGAGTTGAGTGAGGCTGAAATGTGGGTCATTCTTCAGGGCAGAGAGAATCGTTTCTCCTTCCTTTCCAATGTGATTGTAGCTCAGGTCAAGCTCTTTCAGATGGGAGGGGTTGTCTCTCAGAGCGGAGGCCAGATGTTGACAGCCGTTCTCTGTGACCTGACAGCCTGACAGGCTACAAAAAGTTTAAATAATGTAAAGTTACATTTAAAGTTATTATACATTTTGTTACAAAACGAATGTATATAGATACTGATACACTCTGTATTGATTTCTCACAATCAGATATTATGTGACAGAACACATGCCCAGTTAATGAGGAGTTTGACTTTGAGGAGTTAGTTGCTCTTTAGCCAGTATTGCACACATAATACCATAGAAATAGAAAAGTATAGAACAGCCATGCATAGCAATGCTGCTTCCATTTAAAAGACGTAGAGTAAATAATCAATCCATTATGTGTTTGTGCCATGAACAGAGTGCAACATCATCAAAGCAAAGGGATGCTGTGTTTTGCTGGGGGAGTATAGTTGTGCTTATGACTCTAAAATGTTATCAATCAATGTATAATTTCAAGAATATTTAGAGCAATTATTTGTATGCCAAGAGTGCCAGTCGCGTATATCTACGCGAACCTACTTAATTGCGCAGAGTGCCAGTCGCGTAGATCTACGCGAAGTGGTCTTTTCTTTTCTTTTTTCACTCACAGGTTCACATTGCATTGTAGGCCTCGTTCGGTACGACACATTTCATTGTAGCACCACCGGAAACGGAATGATCCGGGATCCGGAAATTCCGGATCCCATCCACTTCCACTCTAAACCGGACACAAAATCTCGGTTGTAGTTTTTCTCGTCGCTGATCGCTGTTTTAACATAAACCGTTGTAACTACAAGATGGCGGATCGGTTTTCGAAGCGGTTTTCGCTGGTCGACTCAGACGGATCGCCGGTGTGTTTACAAACAGTTTAACGCTCGATCTTAAGGAATTTAACGAGGTCTGTGGCGACGTGAAAAAAACAAAAAAACAACAATAAAACGCTGGCACTGGTGAGTACATTATGAGATTAAATGCTGGCATGGAATGTGTTAAAAAGGTCTGTATACACACTTTCCAAATACCAATATCACTGGCTATTTTACTAAAGCCTTTGTTGCAATGTGTATAATAATAAGTCTGGACTGTAGGCCTTTGAGTTGTCATAAACAATTATCCCAGTAGAATTGCCTTGTGATCCCAATATTAAATGAATGTATAACCAATATAGACAATGAAGTTCCAACTTCCATTCTGTTGTTTGTTGGTCAGCTGTTAGTTTAGCTAGTTAGCTGTAAAGGCCAGTCATTCAAATGGAGGAAAGTATGATAATGTGAGAGGCCATCCAACAATATATGCATCTCCCACAATCCATTTTCATGCCACGGCACTGACGGCAGTATTCTCACTCTGCAAACTCGACTTGTTGAATTGATTATTATATAAAGTCTGATTTTATTATATAGAGTTCGATTTTCATTCGTCTGAGATTTCAATGGACTTCAAAATACATTTTGAGGTGAGGAATTCAGATAAAAATACCCTGACTGAAGTCCCATGTTTTTTTTGGCATAATGTGCATCTTTATATGGCTTTTTGACAATAATTGGTGGACATCTTGGATTGATGCCAATTAAACATATTTCCACAAATGGATTTCTTAGGACTTTTAGTAAAGTGTTCTGGACACCTCTAGAAATGATGTATGGTGAAAAAAATTCTGTTACAATTACTTTGATGTGAAATGCTAGTTTGCTAGACTATCTGGTAATAACATCCGGTAGTTCTATTATATTGGTTCAAAAATGGCAAAAGTGTTTTAATTTTTTTTTTAATCTGAATTCCTCACCTCAAAATGTATTTGGAAGTCAATTGAAATCTCAGACGATGATGAGACTCACCATCATTTTATATGGCTTTTTGACAATAATTGCCGGCCATTTTCGATTGATGCCAATTAAATATATTTCCGCAATTAGGATTTCTTAGGACTTTTAGTATGTTGTCCTGGTGACTTCATAGAAATGGTCTGTGAAGAAATAAATTATGTTACCATAATTTTATATGTCTTTCTGACAATAATTGGCAGCCATTTTGGATTGATGCCAGTTAAACATATTTCCGCAACTAGGATTTCTTAGGACTATTAGACCTTCATCAGGTTATCTTAGACTGAAACGTTGTTGCATTCCCATTCAATATTTTTCTTGGATTTTTTTTACCTTATGGAGTGGTAGGCTCTGTATAGATAGATAAATGCTGTAATGACCAGGATGTCGCCAGAGGCGTCGCTTCACCAAAAATACTTCTTAAAGTGCATGTTACACAGTATGACTTTAATAATAAAGTATTTCAAGCATCCGTTTCAAGCATCACCGGGGAGGTCATTCCAAAGCTGGGGATCAATATTTGAACTGCAAGATAATAGAGCTTTCTACTGCTTCTAAGGGTTATGTAAAGACCACAAATTATTGGTATGTACAAATGTACTTGACCTTTATTAACCAACTAACAGCCTGACTGGATGCCTCCAAGGGTTTTAGCTCATTGCCAAGCAACATTAGAGCATTTGGATGAAACTGTTTATAGGTTAAGTACCTCAATACCATCAGTTTACATTTTGGGCTCTTCAGTTCAGCAGTGAGGACGTCCACTCCTGAGTCCAGCAGATCACTGTCGCTCAAGTTCAACTCTCTCAGTGTAGAATATGGGAATGTGAGAGACGGAGCCAACACCCTAACCAGTTCTTCACTGAGGTTACACTCAGCTAGTCTGTCAACAGAATTCGATATTTAGATATAAGTGATCAGGTTATTCACCAAATTATAATAATGTGACTGTGAACATTTTTATAGAAGAACTAGCTTTCTAAAAAACCTTTTGTCTCTAGTTGCTACCCTCAACCAGGTTCTTCTAGGATTAACATAGCTGTGATTTTTAGGGTTCCAGTGTCTGTGATCTTGGAATGTACTGGAAATCTAAATCTATAATGAATACAACAAAATACAGCACAGATTTTCAGTGACTAATACCCAACTGTATTTTAATACCTTTTTAGAAATATTATATTTGTAAATAATAAAATGTAGAAAACAGTTATAATGACCCAGCGAAACTCACGAAGCCTTTATGCTGCAGGTCACAGCTGGAATAAGTCTCATTCTGCCGCGTTCTGACGTGTTGTAACTGCCCAGGTCAAACTCCTCCAGTTGCTCTTTGGATACCTGCAGAGCGTAGGCCAGGGCTGAGCAGTGCAAGGGAGACAACTCTGTCTCTGAACGGTCCTTCAACTTCAGGAACGCCTCAATCTCATCTTTCACTTCGTTGTCTCTCATCTCCACCATGCACTGGAACAAGTTGATGCAACTGCATACAATAATAACAGGATTTCAGCCAAGAGTTTATGTGGAACCATGTAGCTATGTAAAATAGAGCATTTGGAGAAATTATTAATTTACTCCTCAATTCATGCATGCCCATTGTTGCTTTTTGTAAGCACCTAGAACAACAAGAATTATGGTGGATATACTGTATGGAAACAAGCGCCCTTGGGCTTTTTGTGTATCCTTTTAGCATAACATTTGACTGTACTACCTGTACTGTAGGCCTGTCCCCGACAAAGGATTTGTTTAGTCGACTCTAATTGGCGACTAATTGCCAATAGTCGACTGGCAGTCGACTAATACAAAAAAAATATATATATCTTTTTTTTTTTTTTAGGCCAAAATACATTTCTTTTCAAAGGGCCAAGTCTACACAGTTTGTTTTGTCTCCAGCAGAGTTTCTAGTGTCTCTATCTCTCTCTGGAAGAGGTTGCACATGAACTCTGCAGCCGCACGGAGGCGCTCCAACACAAACAATACCAATACATTTTTCGACTAGAGTCGACTAAGAGACACTTAGTCGACTCGGACCCCCCGCGACTAACCAGTCGACTAGTCGACTTAGTCGAGGTCAGGCCTACTGTACTGTTAACAAACGTGTTAATAAAGTATTCAATCAATCAAGACCAGGTCTTTCATGTTTGGTTTCTGAACATTACATTACATTACATTACAGTCATTTAGCAGACGCTTTTATCCAAAGCGACTTACAATAAGTGTATTCAACATAGGTAGGGAACGAAAACTACTAATCACCAGAAGTCTTTAGTGCATTTTCTGCAAAAACAAGCAACCAAGAGTATACCTAGCGCTAAGGTAAAAGTGCAATATATCAGCTACCTATTTCCTTAAACAGATGAGACAAAATAGCTAAATCAAATGAGCATGAGCTAAAACAAATAAGTGGATCGACTAAACAAGATCCAATAAACAATCCAATAATCCAATAAACAATACAGCAATAGAAAACAAGCGTTCGTACAACTAGTTAACAACAAGTAGGTCAGGCAGAGAGGAAGGGTAGTGTTTCCTGAAGAGGTGAGTTTTCACCATCATAACAACATGACATGACTCAGTCATGTATACCAGCTTGCTTTCTTTTTATGCGCGGCTTGTTTTCATAGACCTGGTTTCTGATTGTAAAGCTAGTCCAGAGTTCCAACAGACGTCTTTAGTAAAGATGGAGTGGTAAAAAAGAAAGAAAGAAAAAAGGCAATAACCTTAACCTTCCCTGATCTGGTGTTGATTGGGAACACACTTCAATGTTAAAGTAGTTTTAGGATGTATGTGTGTACAGAGATATGTTTTTAATTTACAGTGGACAATTATATGGACAGGATCTCTTTTTGAATGGACGGCAAAACTTTCCATTTAGAAGATAAAATCTATGTTTACCTGTCCGGAGATAGTCCCTTCCTTCGGGTCTTCAGGTAGGTGAGGATTTTCTTTCTGGTATTTTCAGAGCTCGTTCCTTCTTCTGGAGTTGTCAGCAGGCCTGACAGAACTTCACGGTTGGACTCGCAGGTGAGACCAAGGAGGAAGCGTAGGAAGAAGTCAAACTGTCCATTCTTGCTCTCCAACACCTTGTTGATGGTCATCTTCAGCAGGTCCAGCAGAGTGCTCGGGCAAGTCTTCTCCTGCCCGAGGAAAGAGCAGATTGCCTCTGTGTTCTTCTTGTTGATGAAGCAGTCGTAGACATAGAGTGCGGCGAAGAACTCTTGAACAGTCAGGTGTACAAAGCTGAATACTTTTTTGTTTTGGACAATGACTCGCTCCTCCTTAAGAATGGCACAGAATCCGGAGTAGATAGATGCCTCTGTGATGTCAACATTGCATTCTTCAAAATCTTTCTCATAGAAAATGAGGCTGTTCTTTTTGAGTTGCTCAAATGCCAGTCTGCCAAGGCCTAGGAGTTGCTCTCTGTGGGATTTCAGGAGCGTTTCCATGTCCCCTTCTATCTTCTGGTCGTATTTCTTGTTTCTCCGCCTGGTCTGGACCAGCAGGTAGTGTGACATCATCTCTGTCAGGGCCTCATAGATTTTCGGCTTTCCTCCATCCACAAATGTTTCATCATGGAATAATTCAGCAAAAATCCAGCAGAAGATTGGAATGTGGCACATACTGCATAGGGTCTGTGAAGACTTCATGTTGGAGATGACATGA
The DNA here is from genome assembly GCF_963280865.1 of Gymnoscopelus braueri. Lineage (NCBI taxonomy): Eukaryota > Metazoa > Chordata > Actinopteri > Myctophiformes > Myctophidae > Gymnoscopelus > Gymnoscopelus braueri. The sequence continues at coordinate 71,008 of NW_027660942.1, read as the reverse complement.
TCAGCGAGATCTGGCTTTTCTGCAAACTTGTTTTTGAAGTACTCTTCCTTCTCTGGGTCGTTGAAGCCTCTTATCTCTGTCACCAGGTATTGAGCAGGGATCTGATTGGCTGCAGCAGGGCGGGATGTTATCCAGAGGCGGGCAGATGGAAGCAGCTTCCCTTTGATGAGACTGGTCAACAACACATCCACTGATGCTTCCTGGGTCACTGATGTGACTTCCTCATTGCTGAGGAAGAGGGTGAGCCTGCTTTCATCCAGTCCATCCAAGACAATGGCCACCTTGGATTTGGTGTATTCCAGTGGGTCACTCAGTTCCTTTAGCGTGGGGTGGAATTCCATCAGGAGTTTGTTTAGATTGATCTGTCCTTCGAACATGTTGATCTCTCTGAAAGCAAGAACAAAGACAAAGTCTATATCGTTGTTGGCCTTCTCTTCAGCCCAGTCCAGAGCAAACTTTTGCACGGTGAACGATTTCCCAATGCCGCCGATGCCCTTTGTAAGTCTTTGGTGTTGGTTTTCTTGGCCAGGCACAGGTTTGAAGATGTCATTGAGAGAGATTTCTGGCGAGAGCAGCCCCCTCATATTTCTTGTGATTTGTCTGAGTTCATGCTCTTCAGAGAAGTCTTCACTCTCTTCTGGGGTGATATACAGCTTTGTGTAAATACTGCTCAACAAGCTCTTTTGTTTGCCGTTACCTTCATGCGTTGATGAAAATCTTTTCTTTGTTGCTTCTTTGAAAGTCAGTTTGACTTTCTGGACATTACTGTATCCTGAAAGAACCACATGAATCATAATTTTTATTAACAGTTAAACGGAACACTCCCTAAAGACTAGCTCATCATTTGTGACATTTCAATATAGAACAGAAAAGACACACTTCTTTGTTTTTATTGTAAGATGAACTAGCCTTTTAACCCAATTTAGGTTAATTGAACAAAGTAAAATACAAGCCCCATAGTCTGTATTACCTGTGTCTGTATCTGTCTTTCCACTGACTTCAGGTTCTTTTCTAGGTTTTTTGCCACACTTGGGACAGGCGCTGTCTCCTGTTGGTCCAGGCTGGTCCCGGTATGAGGTGATACACTCTCTGCAGAACCTGTGTCCACAGGTAGTTGTGACTGGATCCCTCAGAACCTCCTGACACTTGTCACAACAGGACAGGTCCGTAGGTAGCCTATCACTGAAGAAAGCATATAGTTTTGATAAAAAGAAGAAGAAAAAAACGTGTTCATTCGGGGAAGTGTTTCTCTGAGGAAACATGCTCTTTCTGTGAGGAAACATGACAGGGTTGAGTTGTTATCTTTAAAGGATACCACATGTTGGCATTTTTTTTTGTTGAGAACTGATAGCTGAAAAACCTAATATCACTCCAAATGTGGGCTCAGGCTATTGTGAAGTTACAGAGCTGTAATAGCAAATACAGCATGATACTAGTCTGACAACATGGAAGTATGTCTCCTATTAAGGAGACACAAAAACACAATATCCAGACTATCCCTGGGCCACCTATGAAATGACCACCCCACAGAATGGCCAGTGAAAAACAAGCTGCAGCAGACCAGCAGTTGCAGTCAGATGCACCGATTGAAAAATCCTTGGCCGATACCAATAACCGATTTTTTAAAAGTCTGACCTGCCAATACCGGTTTTACCGATACCGATTTTCTGTCTAAGAAATAAACAACTAACTATCGTCTTTTTGAGTTGTTGTTGGAAGCTGCTTACAGCATTAAGGACTTTTCAGATGGCGCCTAGTAATTTATTTGGAACAAAAAGCAACCCTGCAGGTAGGAGCAGCTACGGTCTACTGGGAGAAACACACACACACACACACACACACACACACACACACACACACACACACACACACACACACACACACACACACACACACACACACACACACACACACACACACACAACCCATTGGATTTGCGTTTGCCATTTTTTGTGGATTGATTTCTGATTAAGGCCGAGGGGCTATCCTTTTACCAACTTAATCAAAGTGATACCGCACATTCAGGTATGGGATACAACTAGGTTCGGGTGACCTACACCTAGCCCGATCATTCATCCAGTGCCATTTAAGTCCCGTGTGATCTGTACACCTTCCGGGTAAGTATACATGCACAAGTCATGAATAGCCCTGTTTACCCTTGGCTCGGCTCTCCCGCGCTGGCACACCCTGTCAATTCAGGCACGGCTATCTAACTACATCTACTAACTATTACTAGCTAATTGACCGGGGCTGTTAGACAGCATTTGGGACACTGATAAGATATACTATTACTACAGTATTAGTACAAACTAGATCAGCTGACACCCATGCTGAGTTACACAGCAGTGATGCCATCATTGTGCCCTGGTTGTGCAATGACATTCACTCTATTATAATAAGCTATATAAGACATAATGGTACAACTCCTGGAAGTCATCTTGGAAAATGGCAGCCATTTTGAATTGTTAGGGTGGCCTGCTCCCCTTTTCACAAGAGTGGACCTTGAAGAGTATTTGTGTCAAATATCATCCTTGTATCACAACCTGAAAGATTATATCACCATCTGCTCCGCTAAGGTGGTGGCCATCTTGAAAAAAATAGTCACCATCTTGGATTTTTACATGGGTAACAGGTTTCATCAAAAGAGCAATACCCAAAGAGTGTGTGTGCCAATTTTGGTGCATATCTATGACATTTTATTGTGAAATTACTGCGAATGACTGTATATTCAATGGTGGCCATCTTGAAAAATGGCCACCATCTTAAAATCTTTGGGTGGCTAACATGTTTTTTATCAAAAGAGCAATACCCAAGGAGTATGTTTGCCAATTTTGGCGCTTGTATCTATGTGATTTTGTTGGGAAATGTAATATTACTGTATATTCAATGGCGGTCATCTTGAAAAATGGCCGTCATCTTGAATTTTCAGGTGGCTAACGGGTTTTATCAAAACAGTACTACCCAAGGAGTATGAGTACCAATGTTGGCGCTTGTATCCGGAAGTGAACGATTATTGCCATTATCTGCCACACTATAAGGACTTTTTAGATGGCGCCTAGTAATTTATTTGGAACAAAAAGCAACCCTGCAGGTAGGAGCAGCTACGGTCTACTGGGCACACACACACACACACACACACCACGCGCACACACACACACACACACACACACACACACACACACACACACACACACACACACACACACACACACACACACACACACACACACACACACACACACCCCGTCCGTGCCTAAGTTGTACCGTCTTTTCAACAACTTATGCAAAGAGAGACAGGGGGGTGATTTTTCTTTGGAACTGGCTAAAATAAAAGGGATGCTTTAGGCAGTTTTTGCAATGCTGTTGTCTGTCACTGAAAGTGAAACTAACTTCAACTGCATGGACCGTCTGAGCAGCCTGGTGACGCACTTACTGCCTTTAAACTCTCAGTGATGGACCGACCGACAGTCACAGCATTGACTAGGCTATAACTGTGCGCAGCATTATGGAATATATAATATATTCCATAATATATATATTCGATATATGTATCCTTATATTTCAAAGGTAATCAGCACCATCTGTAGGCTGTCACTTCTTGTTAATGTTTACCAAGACTCGCATGATTTGATCAGCTGTTGCTGCGCAGCAGCATGCAGTATCAATTTGACCAGCATAAAATCGGAATTTATGACAGTGACCGGCCGAGCACCGATCCAGCCGGTTTGACCTAAAACCGGCTTTTTTAATCGGCGGCCGATTAATCGGTGCATCTCTCATCCCAGTAATAGCAGCTGAGATGTGCCAATCATAATGCTGCAAAAGAAGGACCAGAGCTCATGCCTGTGTGTCGATTACAGGTCCGTAAGGGAGCAAACTATTAAAGACGCCTATCCCAAGCCATGGATCCAGTACACCTTGGACAATCTGTCTATCACCAGGTACCACATTGGACTTTGAACATCAGAATCAGCTTTATTTCACATCACAGGTTTACAGAAGTAAAAAAGTGGGTGAAATTCGTTTTCGAGGGAAAAAGAAGGGGGGGGGGGCAAGGGGCAAAGGAGATCAAACAAGAGAACAAAAAACAAGTTATCTACATATACATACATGGTTCCTGGGATAAGATAATAAAGATATAAAAGGTGCGTGATCATGGCAGCAGAGGTATACTGTGCATGATATACTTATGGACGTTAGCTAAGGTGCAAGAAAAACACAAAAAAAGACGACAAAGGTCAGTGCATGGGATTAAGGTGCAAAATGTCAGTTTGTGACGACCGCATAATCCACATAAAGTAGACTGACACTGGTATAATCCTCCATGAGGAAGAACAAAGACAAAAGTCAAGTCACTTGTCCCTGATATAATCCACAGGTAGGTCCAAGGGAGAGCTAAATCCAAGTCACTTGTCCCTGGTATAATCCACAGGTAGGACCAAGGAAGAGCAAAGGTCTGAGATCAGTCTGCCGACACTGCCTGTCATCAGGCTGCTGAACAAGGCTCATGCCTTGTTCAGCAGTCTGACGGCAGCCGGGTGAATCCAGTCGATCCAGGGTTTCTGATTGGGATAAATCCAAACTGTCTTTTTTGGAACTATGTCGTCTATGCACTTGCTGATAAAACCAGTGACTGAGTCTGAGAGTTCATTGACATTACTCCCAGTGGCGTCCTTAAACATCCCCCAGTCAGTCTGTTAATAGACTGAAAGAGCGAGCCCTATCGATGGTCTTGAAGGGCGGATCCAAACCCAGGCCGTTGGATTCCAGCGCCGCTTCCTATTGCTTCACCAATCTATGTCCCCGCCTCCCCTCCCCTCCCCCCCCCCCCCCCCGGCCTGTGCACGGAACACGCTGACGTCACCAAATTTAGAGCGACGCCCCTCTGCACTCTGATTGGTTAGGAGATAACAAGGTTCACTCCAACTCCGAAACCACCGTTCCAGCATGGTTCCCCCAGCCTTTTTTCTTTTGTAACAAAAAAAAAAGGCATGGGTTTCCGAGACTAATCTGGTAAAAACAGGATTGTAGCATAGCGTCTGTGTCCTCAGACCAGGTTCGGACCTCCTTCTCAACGACTGGCTCCCTTTTAAGCCTTTGTAGGCCGGTAGCAGCTGGATCGAATAGTAGTCAGAGCTTCCAAGCGGTGGACGGCGGAGAGCTTTGTATCCATCTTTGAAGGGTGTGTAGCAGTAGTCAAGAATATTGTCACCGCGGGTGCTGCAGGTGACATGCTGGTGGAATTTAGGAAAAACTTTCTTAGATCATTCCGGTTGAAGTCGCCTAAGCATATGATTGCGCAATCCGCTTTTCGCTCATTGCTGTGTCCTTGTTGGCTCCAGGATGGATGTAAACAGCGAAACTATATAATGCTAAAGTCGCGTGGTAGATAGAAAGGACGGCAGGCTATCATCAAAAGTTCAAGGTCTGGTGAGCAGAGGCTGTCCAGGACTTTAACATCTTTGCACCAGTTGTTATTGATCAAGGCACAAACTCCCCCCCGCACTGCTTACCGCTCAGTCCATCTCTGTCGTTTCTGTAAGCAGTGAAGCCAGGAGGTGTGATATAAATAATAATGACAGGTGTAATACAATAATCTAACAGCCCCACTAGCAGCCATTAGAGGGTCCTATTGTCCTTACACCTTAACAGACCAAATGTAATTGATCTGATCAATAAATCCTAGCCTGGTAAACCCTCCCTCCAGAAATCTCATTTGTATTTTATTTCAGGAGTGAGTCTGGCCTGTTTGGATTTTTGGCTGTGGGCTGGAGCTGGGCGGGAGTAATGTAGCTTTGATGTCCAAGTGGCCCTTTGATGTCCAATTAAGCCACTTTAGGCTGCAGTGATTATCACCAGGAGTAATTGGTTTGTCTCTGATGTTAACGAGCAGCTTGTATGAAAGGTGTATTTGTTACAGGGAAAATGGCATTCCAGGGAAATTGAAAGGGGTACGCTTGTTTTCATGCCCCTCATGCAATTCTGTAGAATCAACGCTAGAGGGCAATGCAAGCCAGACATGAGCCCCACACCACACACGCACGCATGCACAAACCAGCACGCACACACGCATGCGCACACGTGCGCGTGTACACACACACACACACACACACACACACACACACACACACACACACACACACACACACACACACACTCCAGGGGGCGGGCCTGGCGGGCTATGTTAGTGCAGTGAGTGGCACTTGGGGCAAACGCAGTCCCCACACAACATCATTTACGATTCTGTGCCTATCGGTACATAACTCGGACGGCGCTTAAGTCGACTAGCAGACCATCGGCCGGTCGTCGCGGGCACTCGCGCCTGGAGGCGCTCGGGCGCGACTCCTCGGCCTCAAGGTCTGCTAAGTCGGAGCGCCTACCGTCATGGTCCAAAACTATACTTTATCAGCGAAAAAAAAGTAGTCCGCGGTTGTTTGAAAAAGTAATGTCCCAAGCTGGAGTCAAACCCCGGCTCCCAGTGGTAGTGGGTGGGGAGTCCAATGATTATCGAAGTGCGCCACTGAGGCTTGTACTAGTGGTGCAAAGTAACAAAGTAGATTTACTCAAGTACAATTTTGAGGTATTCGTACTTTACTTGAGTATTTCTCTCATATTATCCATTTTATTTTCAGCGTTCCCCTAGCGTAGCTTCCTGGTTAGTATGTTGTTGTTGTGGTCGTCGTCCTCGCATCAAAGCCCCGCCTCGCAGCACCGCCCCGTGCCTATAAAACAAGCGCTCCCCTGTCAATTTCCCTGGAATGCCATTTTCCCTGTGACATATTGATTAATGATGTGTGAACCACTCGGGTTCCACCTGATTGGCCTACCTCCGCTGTCAATCACAAAACAATGAGCGAGGACGCTGATTGGAGAGTCCATTTGGTGGACGAGCAAGAAACGCCCAGATAAGCCTTCAGGCCAGACTCACTCCTGAAATCAAATGGAAATGAGAATTCCGGAGGGAGGGGCTTTACCAGGCTAAATAAATCCATCTTCACAGTCCCATTCTTTCACTAGTGGGACTAAATATGAAAAAATAGGAGCATTTTATTTAAACAGAAAAATACCATCACTCATGGAAATGCCTTTCAGGTATTTTTTATTTTGGTAGGCATGGGTAGCGTACAGTCAGCCACATAGTTTAACTAATGTCTTGGTATTTAACTAATGTCTTGGTATTAACACAGCTACTAGAAAGAACAGGAATGACAACGTATTGATCAGATGGTCAGAAGATACCAGATTTGTGTAGAGATGGATGCTGTTTACACAACAGAATGAAAGCACAGTCTTAACTAGATTTAAAAGTTAAAACAATGATTTAATGGAAAAAAGAATAAACACCACAACAGGTTCAATAACAGATTTTAACTGAAAAGTTAACACGTGAAGGTTTCATGCGTTTCCGGTTCAAATCTGCTTCTGAGCCAATCAAACACAGCTGGTAAATAAATAAATGGTTGTCATGCCAGAGCCATGCAGTGATTTTTGTAGCAAGTTTGAAGAGAATTGGACAACTGCTGTTTTATGAGTTTGCAGTCCGCATACAGACAGGCTGGGCTTCAATTATTGAATAGAAGACTCCTTGGTCAGTATGGATCCAAGGACCTTATAAGTTGAGTAATGTTTTTGGGGGAATTTACAAGCCTTCATTTTATAGTGATAGTAGTAGAGAGAGACAGGAAATGGCAGGAGAGAGTAAAGGATAGGCAGCAAAGGGCCTTGGTTCCGATTCGAACCTGGGTCAGTTGCGCAGCGCAAGAACTTAGCCTTAACGTTATGTACTCTACCAGCTGAGCCACTAGGGCGCCCCAAGGCTCTTATTTTTGGTACTCAACTCTTGTTGAAACTCTTCAAAATATCGATATGAAACCAATCTTATCAAAATAAAATAATCTATTTAAACCAATTTCTAAACATTCAATTCAAAATTATCAATCACATTTCAGTAAAGTAAAAGGCCGGTATTCAAAATGTTACTTAAGTAAAAGTACAAAAGTAATGGTATCAAAATATACAGTTTGAATGTAAGAATACTAAAGTCTCCAAAATATTGTGAAAGTTATGTGAAACCAACCTTATCAAAATAAAACAATCAATTTAAAACCCAATTCCTAAACACTTATCTGAACACTTCAATTCAGAAGGATCAATCACATACTGTATCAGTTCACTGGGCACAATGTAAACATTAATAGTGCAAATGCTCTTGAAATCTCACTCAGTCAGGACGAATGGCGGTTTACTCCATTCTGCTGTAAACAGTGGTGGAAGAATTTCACAGATGTTTTATGTAAACGTAGCAATATTACATTATAAAAATAGTCACAAGTAAAAGGCCTGTATTCACAATTTTAATAAAATAAAAAGGTACATACTGTATGTATTGGCACCAAAATATACTAACAATACCAAATAAAAGTACTAAAATCGTTCTAAATTTGTCAAACGTTTGTGTGGGCTTCTAGACCGGCTATTTTCAAATAGCCGAAGAATAAAATAGGGCTTAAGTGGTTAATGTATGTTTTGTATAAATAATCATAAAATAAGTAACTAGTAGGCCTAACTAAAGCTGTCAAATGAAAAAGTACCATATTTGCCTCCAAGATGTAGTGGAATATAAGTTTAACGCGTAAATAATTCAAATATTCAATTAAGTCAATGCACCTGAAAATTTACTCAAGTACAGTACTTGAGTAAATGTACTTAGTAACTTTAGTTTCCACCACTGGTTGTAAACAATTAGACAGTTAGTGCAACACAAGTTCAGTGTAGAGTGTGTAGAGATGAGAAAAGTAATCCTTCACCACTGTAAAAGAGGATACAAATTAACTCTTTCCTTCTCTTTCAAGTTACAGGCTGATCCCGTGGGTGGCTCTCCAGTCAGTGTGTCGTTAGAGCAGTCAATCTCGATGAACAGGTTGCAGACGAATTCAAGACAACAAAAATAAATTGACCTTGAAAACAAAGCCAAAGAATTCATTAGCAGTCTTATTTAAAATAATTACTGTATATTCACTTAAAAAGGTCCGCAACAACGTCTCTTGTGATCAAATAAAAAATAGAATGAATTGCAAACATTAAGTTGTGTGACACTTGAAACATAATCTGTGCAATAAATCATGTTAAAGTCCATATAAATTATTATTTTGTTCTCAACGTAGCAATAGTTTGATTAAACTGGAGGTATAATCAACTATAGTTAGCTCATTCAGTTTACTGGTCATTGTTCACCTCATCATCGTAACCCATATGGTAAACAAATGCAGAAAGTCAAAATTTCTCTTAACTCTCTAAACTAAATTATTTTTCTGACAATCTAATATTAAGATGGAGCCTTACCAAGGGTCCGGGAAATGCCTTGAAGTACAGTGATTGACTGAACTTGCAGTGGATGGTTTACCAAAATGATTGAAAAACATTTCTAATAATCTATTTTCTTCATAAAGCGTCTGGTTCTCTTCAATCCCTCTCACGGCTCATTCAATATTATCTAAATTCACTCACAAATTCGGCTAAATCAAGCATGAAGTGATTAGCACTTTAGTTTCTCCAGAAGCCCTTGAACATAGTATGGATGATAGACAATGATGTTAACTATGATTGTGTTCTTATGAAAAACTTTTCATATCTCACACCTATAACTTTCACCAGCATTTGTTTTTTTCCTTTTCAAATACTGTATGCCTCCACCAACCAGAACCCATTTACATCCCTGTCTGTACATACTCATATACTGTTGCATATGTAGTGAATGAAGACTTTGACTGAATTTAATGAATGTGTTTTGTGAGTGATTATTTAATTAATTAATTTATGCTGGAATTACAATACATAAGATTGGACTGTTTTTCCTCATTACATTATTATATAGAAAAGTGTGCTCCTTGGAGCACGGGTCTCCGCCAGGCCGGGTTGCCTACCCAGGGCCTACTGTGAGTGTCCGTGCAAGATTCACAGCAATTGGTGTCTGCGTTCATGATTTGTGGCATTTTGTGCAAAACGAGCCACTCTTGCAATGTTTCGAAGGCAATCATAGCCAATGGGAATGGAATATGAGAAATCTGACAGATACGTCTTGATCACATGGCAACAGACATAAGGTGTACCTAATTGCGTGAGGTTTGGACAAAATCTGTAGGAATAGTAGCAACCGTGATGATCCAAGAAATCCAAGGGGGAAATACTTTTGAGTGTATGACCTACGGTTCAAGAGTTATAGGTCACCACACCACCACTCTTTATGTACAGTATGTACCCTTTATTTAACCAGGAGAAATCACGAGGTTTGGGACCTCATTTACAAGTGAGACCTGGCCAAGACGAGGCCAAAGCAGTACAAAAAAATTAGACAAAAATGTGCAACAATTACATAACCCCAAAAATGAAATAACAATAAAACTTCTAAGCTAACAAAAGTACGGCCTTTAAAGGCTGTACATCCACTATACCTTGGAATCTCAAAGAACAAATATCATGTCCTACTGTATTAAACTGACTTCTCATCCTTGTTGTTGATGTTAATGCTCAGGTATCTTAATATTTAGCTCTCTCTTGGTTTTAGCCACATTGCATACTGAACTCCACATGGATATTTAACAGATATACTATGTATTTAGTATTTCCATTTTCTTGCCTGTATGTGGGTGCAAAACTATGTTGCCTCTAGTCATAGTGTTGCAATGAATACAGTTAAAACAAGGACAATTACCCATAAGTAGATAGTGATACATAACTGCCCACTCTCATTATAGAGTTGGTAATATCTAGAGATAAAAGTAACGTAAAACATTTAAAGTAAAATAAAGTAAAAAATATTATTACTTTCTCCATTAACGAGTAATATAACTAATTACTATATGGTTTTGAGTAATAATATTAACTACTTTTTCCCAAAATGTAACTTTGTGGTGATCCACATCGAGAGACATTGAGAGACATTCACCAAAGAGGGCTTGTACCTTTAAAGGGGAATTTTGGACTAAAGTTTTCTTACCTTTTCTATGACGTTATGATATCTTAGGAGGAATGGTACAGTAGAAAAATGTCATAACTCCACCCCTGAGCCGCCACAGCTTAAAAGGTGCGCGGATAGGCCTTAGGTTAGATCACATATTTTCAAAGCTTTTTTTTTTTTTTTTTTTTTCTAGATCTGACGTTCATAGTGACAGAACACTATGCAACAAAAAAAAAATCTCGCTAGACGAGATTGAAATCTCGAGAACATCTTCAATGTTCTGTCACTATGAACGTCAGATCTCACCAAAAAAATTAATAAAAAAAGCTATTAAAATATGTGATCTAACCTAAGGCCTATCCGCGCACCTTTTAAGCTGTGGTGGCTCAAGGGTGGAGTTATGACATTTTTCTACTGTACCATTCATCCTAAGATATCATAACGTCATAGAAAAGGTAAGAAAACTTTAGTCCAAAATTCTCCTTTAAGAGCGAGGCTCAAGGGGATATAGGTACTTCCGGTTCAATGTATGGTTGTTATGCTGCTCCCAGTGAATGAAGTTTCACTGTGAAGTTTCAAGTAAACTACCTCAACTTGCCTACGTCTCCTGTCTCGCTGTTTCATCCTCCACAACTTATTACAACTTGTTTGCAGGATTGACAGTAGGCTGGTGTTTCCAGCACAGCATGAATATGCAGCGTTTCCATTGAAAACAATTCAAAACGGCAGTGTCCTCATCTTATTTTAAAGTCCATAAAGAATGAATTGCACTTGCATTCTACTTGAAGGACCACCTATCCTATCTTCATATAATTGGTCCTGATTAATGCTCATTATAAGATTTCGTACCATTTCTGTCTATTCACTGGGGATCGAGAGTTGTGGACAGTTCAGAAACCTGCCTACCAGTGACATCATCGGTAGGCACTACTAGGCAGGTTAGGTACTCCAATTTCAAACAAGATTTCAAACTTATTTTTTTTATGTTGTATTATTGCAAGACCAATGGCTTCTACAGTATTTCAGCTTACTAACTTTCCAGGAAGAGAAAGGCTGTCATTTCTTCTACTTTGACATTTTTGGCCTTGGCACTAGAGGAATGACAGGGAACATGGAGTTCCGCAGCTAATTCTATGGCAATAGAATATGTTGTTTGGGACCCAAGTGCTGGAGGGACAGATGGTTGTAAGGACCGGCCAACATGGCCTCACTAGTGACACTGCTATGCTAGCAGAGCTAAAAATTCACCATTTTGCATCCAAAGAAACTTTTATCAGTACTAGACCATACCCGTCGGGGGATATGAGCACCCAAAGTGCGTCATGGTCCGCTTGTTTCACGGATGGTCCGCTTGTTTCACAGATGGGGCAACACCGGCGCTTGTTTCACACACATGATTTGGCAACCCGGGAGCCAGCGAACACAAAAACGCTAATAAACAGCTGACATTTGGGGAAAGCGCATGGTAATGGTAATGGTCAATGGCTGTGTGCAAATGCAGATCAATTGCTCCAGCCACTGAGGAGAACCGGACAGAAGAGATTTTGGGGACGTACGTACAGTACACACAGACAGAGCTTTGTAGAATTATAGGATAATGATGATTTAGGAAGGCTGGGAATAAAATAAAATAGACAGGGGAGAACAACAGTTTTTATCTTTGACTTAAAAGTAGTCAGTGTTTGTGCATGACTCCTGGAGGTTTGTACCAACTACAATAACTAAACCTCACCTCACCAACTCTATGGACTATATCCATCTATATGGATCTTACCAGATGGTCTGACACTTGAACGGTTTGGCAATATCATATACTGCTATGTACACTTTTAGTTATCTAAAACAGTAAAGAGATGTGGAAGAGAAAAAAGAATCACTTAAGTACATGTCTTATATCCTTCCACTGAATTCAGAAGTCATAATGTGAAAGCCTGTAAGCCAATTAGAGGTGTGAATCTTCAAAAGCCTCACCATTCAATTTGATTACGATTCACCTGTAGCTAATGGCTACTTTTTCATCAGTTTATCAGTAAATAACTTTTTTATATAGTATAAAGTGCTTGAACGTGATGTGTGTATAATAATTTTCCTTCAAAAATAAATGTCTTGTGCCCCCTCGGGTGGCAGTAGTAAAGTCCCTGCCCACCACCACGGAGGTTGTGGGTTCAAATCCACCGTGGTGCATCCGGCTTTGTCGGGCGTCTATGCGAACACAATTGGTGTGTTCCCAGTGTTCGGGGGAGGGAAGCCGGGCGGGGAAGGTGATATTGGTCATTGCACGTACTCCTACAGGCTGGGCAGCACCTGTCAGCAGGGGGTGTTGGGCAGGAGGAGTAGACCTCCCGGTGGGGGCTCCTCACTGGCAGGTGAGTCAGAAGGATACAACAGCAGTGACAACACAGAAATGTGTGTGTGGAGGAATCAATTGGCATAATGACTAAATCGGGGAGAAAAAGGGGTTAAAATGATTGGCTACTCTAAATTAGGATAATAAAAAAAGAAATCTTAACATTAAATTAAATTGTAATCAAAATAAATAAATGGTATTGGCTGAGACTTCCTATAGTGAAAATGTTCAGTCCTTGCAGTGCATTACAACTTTATAAATGTGTTGCGTGTAATATACATACAGTAGCAGATCTACAAGCTCACAGCGAGTGGCATTGTGACAAACTGTGAGCTAGTACATCTGCTGAGTGCTTAGTCATATCATGTCTGTCATATCTCCCGTAGTGTTAGCCTAGCATGTATGCAATGTTGCTACCGGAAGTAGCCTAATTGGCAAATGTGACTGCATACAGTAGGGGGATCTATGTGCGGTGCATTTTGTAATGGATACATTTCTGCATCGTGGTGCATCTTGTAAATGCATATATTTCTACACATCTGGCCATTACTAGTATTTCAATCATTTGTCTGATAAATTCAAACCTTTGTTTGAAGGCAGGGGGCTGATTCATGGAAATGCCACTCTTCATGGAGACACAGCTGGGTGCAGCAGAGTCTGGTCTCTGCTGATGAACCCTGATGGAAACAGAGGACAATCATCACCATATAAAAATAAAATATTATAATATGGTGAAGCAACTGAACTCCTTGGTGGTGCACGCAAAAGCCTGAGTAGATGTTAAAATGACCCCATAAGTTAAATGAAACACTTCTTTAAGTCAAGTTGTGGTAATGTGGGGTGTATCTAAAATAACAGCAAGCCCTTTCTCCATATCTCAGCTTGGATAATTTTCTGCTCTGCTCTACCCCTTATTGTGTTTCGACTGTACTGGGCCTTTCTCGGATAAATGCTTTTTTCTGGCATAATCTTTCAGTTGATGATAAAAGCGTGAAAATTGGCATGAGCAGTCTCCATGGGTCACTTGACAATAAAATTGTCTGAGGCATTTGTAATTTCAAGATGGTGGCCATTTTTCAAGATGGCCGACACCTTAGTGGGCAGTTAAGTGATATGATGGTTTATTTGGTGATACAAGCATGAAAATTGGCATGAGCAGTCTCTGTGGGTCACTTGACAATAAGCCACCCACAGCTACTTGAAATTTCAAGATGGCGGCCATTTTTCAAGATGGCCACCACCTTAGTGGAGCAGTTAAGCTTAAGAAATCATTTAGTTGGTGATACAAGCATGAAAATTGCCATGCGCCGTCTCAAAAGGTCATTTGACAAGAAACCGCCCACAGCCACTTGAAATTTCAAGATGACTGCCGTCCGCCATGTGGATCTTTAAATGATACCTTTTCTCATAGAAATGTATTGGGTTCCTCAAAAAGCTCTGTCAAGAGAGGTTGCTTGACTGTGTTTTGTCTGACTCCTCGCCCACGACCTGTCCAGTTTGGTAAAACCTGTCAGGAGTTGCCTCCCACCGGCATAGCTCTCAGGGTTCACTGAGGTAGGCCTACACAAGCTCCCTTACCGCGACAAGGTAACAGTCACAAGGGAGGATATATATATATATATATATATTTTTTTTTTTTTCAAACTAACAGCCATTACATGTGTCAAATAAATACTAAGGGGTGGGGAAACAAAAAATAAGATGAATAAATTAGCACAGTTGTGGTGTTGATAAGCACAGTTGTGGTGCTGAACGGACAGTGCTCCAAAATTATGAGCAATGGCTAATACTAAATGGCAATAGCCACGGAACCATGACAAACGATACTAAGGAACTAAACTGAAAATGTGCTTCACTGTTAGATATGGCAGTGGAAGGCAGTGGAAGCAATGTTACAAAGTAACAGAAAATTACACTGAAAATTACTGAAATAATTACACAGTAATAGACTAGATAAAAAGTAAAACATGATGCGCCGATGTGGCGAGGGGAAGCCGAGCCATAGGCCTACACTTGAAAACACAGAGGACAACAGGGGAATAACTCTGGCAAAATAAACAAATGCAAATAGGTTCTAGCAGGGGCAACTACATAGGCATGTGAAACTGAGTCCATATCTGAAGCACTTACACCTTCCAGTACATGCCTTGGTGCACCCACATTTGGTCAACTCCCAACAACTCTCCGCAATAGGTGGAAGTGGAGTCCAGAAGACTTTCCACTTCTCGTCCCGTTCCACCCATCCCCAGTCAGATGGGCTCGGCATTTGTGGATGTCGCTTCAATGCCTGTCCCCACACGTATCCAGCCTCATAAGAAGCACGTTTGGCATGCTCTTTGAGTGCTGCTTGAGTTGGTGGGATCAAGTCATATTGTCTTTGCTTTCTGGCAAAGAGATCAAGCCTGGCCTCGTTCACAGTTGTGACATCGCTGGACCTGTCATACATTAGATCTTCTTGGCCTCTTGACATGGATATCTTTGGTATCTTCGGTGTCTGCAGCAGATGCTCTCTTTTGGGCCCTTTCCAGCTCTGTGTTGTTGAACCTAAGTTTACAGCTTGAATTATATTTTGCTCTGTTTCTTGTCAATGTGCTTTCTATGCCATCACCTTCATCTAGTCGGGTTGGACTAAGTAAGATAGGCAGAGCATTGATCTTATGAAATAATGGAACATTTCTTGCAATGGTATCATAACCAGTACGATCGTGCTCTCTGTTGAATAAACTCGGCTGAATTAGTTTTTCCTTGGTGAGGCCGAGGGTTTATCCCTTTACCACCTTTTACCAAGCACTTTGATGTATGGGATACAACTAAGTTTGTGCCTTAACCCTACACTTAGTCCGATCGTTCATCCAATGCCATTTAAATCCTGTGCGATCGGTACACCATCCGGTTAACTAAAACCCCATTAACCTTGGCTCGGCTCTCCCACGCTGGCACAACCTGTCAATTCAGGTGCGGCTATCTATCTGTTTTGGGGTAAATTAGACAGCATTTGGGATACTAACTTTCAATTAGCTGACATTGAACCCCACTCTGAGTTTAACAGCAGTGATATATCACCAGTGTGCCCTGGTAGTGCAGATATTCACTCTTATCTAATCTATCTATGATCAACAAATCAACACAACTGTATTGTGATGTCTTAAAAGTTGTTCTTTAGCATAATAATAATAATCGTATAATCGTCTTTACCTGCCAATCACGAGTATAACCGTTGATGAAAAATACACCCGTTTACTGCCAAAAAAATCCATCCACGAGTATAACCATTTTTCAATTTATCCACACAGAACCAGAGATATCACGATCCAAAGATTTCTAGCTCCATTCACTCCTTGGTTAACTTATTACTTTAAAATCCTGTATCTCGGCTCCTGTGTAAAAACAATTTAAACACTGGCACTGGGGGAAGTAAAATAAAAAAAACCCTCTGGCAGGGAATGTGTTAATGAAAAAAAAACATACATTTCTATGAGAAAATGAATCTTTTGAGGATCCAGGGGGCGGCCATCTTGAAAATATAAATTTCAAGTGGCTGGGAGTGTTTTCTTGTCAAGCAACCCTTAGAGACTGCTCATGCCAATTGTAATGCTTGTATCATCAAATAAACCAATAAATCTTGAAAAATGGCCGCCATCTTGAAATTTCAAGTAGCTGTGGGTGGCCTATTGTCAAGTGACCCACAGAGACTGCTCATGCCAATGTTAATGCTTGTATCACCAAATAAACCATTATATAACTTAATTGCTCCACTAAAGTGTTGGCCATCTTGAAAAATGGCCGCCATCTTGACTTTTCAAGTAGCTGTCGGTGGCCTATTGTCAAGTGACCCACAGAGACTGCTCATGCGCCAATTTTCATGCTTGTATCACCAAATAAACCATTATATAAATTAATTGCTTCACCAAAGTGTTTGCCATATTGAAAAATGGCCGCCATCTTGACATTTCAAGTAGCTGTGGGCGGCCTATCGTCAAGTGACCCACAGAGATTGCTCATGCCAATTTTCATGCTTGTATCACCAAATAAACCATCATATCACTTAACTGCCCACTAAGGTGTCGGCCATCTTGAAAAGTGGCCGCCATCTTGAAATTACAAATGCCTCAGACAATTTTCTTGTTAAGTGACCCATGGAGACTGCTCATGCCAATTTTCATGCTTTTATCATACATTGAAAGATCGTAGCACTTATCTGCTCCGCTATACCCCTTCCCCCCCAAATGACTTTTTTTTATTTTATATAATTTTCAGAACCCAAGATATCGTGATCCGAAGATTTGCTGCTCCATTCACTTCTTGTTTAACTTATTATTATTATTTTGTTTTACTTTTAAAAAATGCTGTTACAGTATGAACATATTTTTTTATTTCATTGGCACTGAGAGAGTTAACCGATTGACTGCCAGAATTATTTCAGATTTTTTGCAGTTTTCTGCCAGAGATTTTTCATTGAAAAAACAAAAGTACTCAGGAGCCGAGATACAGAATTTTTAAGTTTTAAGTTAACAAGGAAGTGGATAGGAGAAAAAAATGTAAAAAACGCATATATGCGTTATATGTGGCAAGAAATATGCCATGAAGTTGCAAAAAAAGGATTCATTTCTCATTTATAACATCTCGTCTAAACATTTTGTAGTAGTTGAATGCCCTTTGCTATGGGTCTGATGGCACAACACAAAGACTGAGAATGAAATAAATGCAAGGAAATGTTCCATAGCACCGCCGATGGGTCCAGCAGTGCTTGTGGCATTTCATGCAAAACAGGCCCCTCCCGCAAACTTTGAAAGCCAATCGGAATGGAATCAGAAAATCTGACAGATACATCTTCATCACTATAGAGATATGTTGTACCAATTTGGGTGAGGTTTGGACAATTACTATTATTATTATCCTCCTGCCCTTATTTTTATGGCGTTTTAAGGGAAGTGCTTCTGACACAGCACCATAGCAGCGTCTCCAAGGATCCCCATTGCCCAATAATAGGCTTTTATTGGGCATACTTTTGACCCCCTTTTGATAAAAAATAAAGTCAGGAGGATAATAATAATAGTAAAATGGGCCATTACTATGGCACAAAAAAAAAAATATATATATATATATATATATATTTTTTTTCAACTATTCGACTAGTACCAACAAGGTCGACTAGTTGGCGAAAGCCCTAGCGTGCGAAGGTGGGGGGGCCTGATCACTGTGCTGTGCCTACCGGCCCGGCTTTGAGTTGTTCCGCCACTGGCGACGCCCACTGCACTCTGGTTGGTTGGGGAAATGAAAGGTTGACTCCCACTTCCTATGCCAGGAATATCAACAGCGTGGTCCAGGTTTTCTTTTTGAGCAAAACGCGAAGGAAAATAAAAGCCTGGAGATCGAGGCTATGGTTCTGGTGACTCATACTGCCCTCCTAATACGTGAGGGGGCCGTGTTTTTTCAATGACTTTTTTCATTTATTAACTTTTTGCCTACCACGGACGAGATTCCTTGTCGGAAGGCTCAGCCTGCCGTCGACGAGAAAGACGAGATTTTGTGTTTTCAGTGGTCTTCCACCAGATGTCGCTGTTATCAACCGTATGAATGATGCTTTCACTGCCTGATGACAACAGACCAGGAACTGGCATCATTTTAAAATAAAAGCTCATTTACTTCCTGTTTATTTTCTGTGGGGAAATCACTATATCTCCGTTCCTCTTGCTTTTCGGCAAAAACAAGCTGCATTCAAACGGCCACAGCTGTGCAATGGATTACCCCGTGCGGATACATTTTCCCGGCTCTACTACGACAACCCCGTGCATGTAAATTGTTGTGATTTGACACTTTCATAAAATTGAATTGAATTGAATGAGGCGATGTCCGTGAGGACAGGAGAATATTCCATGATTTTTTAAAGGTACAGTAAAATCGTTCTTTTTGCTGGCAGCAGTGGCACACTATTACACTATTACTCTGGCAGTCAAAGAGTTAAAAAAGTTTTAGATTAGTTGATTTTTAAATTTTAATACAATGAAAATAATTAATAAAATAAATGAAAAAAGTAATGTGTCTGGCGTGTCTGATAAAATGAATATCAAATATCTAAATACTGAATCGAGCAACTTAAAAACTGTCTTGGGTGTTCACAAAAGCCTGAGTAGAAGATAAAATAACCCCATTTAAAAAAAAAAGTGAAATACACCCGGGGGACTGAATGATGAACTTTTACTTAATGTGGTGCTTTAATCAAATGGAGTATAATTATTGTTGCTTTTCATTCCTTTTCTCCATTCCCAGGCACTACACATAATCTTCTGCCTGAAATCGTGTCCCGTATTGGGTCAAAACGGGACAAGATATTTAATTGGCAAAAGGGACGATTCCGTATTTTACGGGACGGATGGTAACCCTACATCAGTAACACGGAGAGTAACTGACATAATCCTCCTATAATTTGACAAACCTCTGAGAGCAAAAATGTGTGCCCGGTTCTCCTCATATTAACGTTTCAATCATGCGTCTGGTCAATTCAAACCTTTGTTCAGTAGAGTCATGTACGTCTGAGAAGGCAGGGGGCTGATTCATGGAAATGCCACTCTTCATGGAGACACAGCTGAGTGCAGGAGAGTCTGGTCTCTGCTGATGAACCCTGATGGAAACAGAGGACAATCATCACCATATCAAAATATTATGATATGGTGAAGCAACTGTTTGGGGTGCACGCAAAAGCCTGAGTAGATGTTAGAATTACCCCATGAGTTAAATGAAACACCTCTTTAAGTCTAGTTGTGGCAATGTGGGGTGCATCGAAAATAACAGCAAGACTAATGCCCCCTCTCCATATATCAGCTTGGCTCATCATTTTGACACGTTTTTAACCTGCTCTGCTCTACTCCTTATCATTTGTGTTTCGACTGTACTGGGGCCTTCTCTTTAGTACCCCTCCCCCACCCCCCGAGATGATCGCCTTCTAGTCGCCCCCTCCACAAAAACAGTTTCTGGTAACATTAAGGCAAGAAATAGGCCATGCAGTTGCTAAACATTGATTCATTTCTCATTTATAACATCTCGTCTAAACATTTTGTAGTAGTTGAATGCCCTTTGCTATGGGTCTGATGGCACAACACAAAGACTGAGAATGAAATAAATGCAAGGAAATGTTCCATAGCACCGCCGATGGCTCCAGCAGTGCTTGTGGCATTTCATGCAAAACAGGCCCCTCCCGCAAACTTTGAAAGCCAATCGGAATGGAATCAGAAAATCTGACAGATACATCTTCATCACTATAGAGATATGTTGTACCAATTTGGGTGAGGTTTGGACTTTCACTGGTATTGAGCAGGTTCATCTCCCCAAGACAGGGTGGAACCTTG
This sequence comes from Gymnoscopelus braueri, assembly GCF_963280865.1. Lineage (NCBI taxonomy): Eukaryota > Metazoa > Chordata > Actinopteri > Myctophiformes > Myctophidae > Gymnoscopelus > Gymnoscopelus braueri. The sequence continues at coordinate 50,358 of NW_027660942.1, read as the reverse complement.
ACGTTCTATTTAAACAGCGTGAAGCTTATTGGATATACACACTACAAACCTTAACGCCCAGGGCACTTAATGATGAACTTTTACATAATGTGATGCTTTAATCAAATGGATTCTAATATTGTTGCTTTTCATTCTTTTTCTCCACTTCCAGGCACTACACATCTTCTGCCTGAACTGAGGAGTTTATTTTGACATTTGTTAATCATCTGTCTGGTAAATTCAAACCTTTCTTCAGTAGAGCGTTGTCCCTCTTTGAAGGCAGGAGGTTGATTTAAGGAACTATCACTCTGCATGGAGACACAGCTGGGTGCAGGAGAGTATGGTCTCTGCTGCCCAACCCTGATGGAAATAGATGGCAATCAATATTTAAAAATAATATGCACATACTGCTGTTTTTTAATCACCCTTCAATTAATGTAATTATGAATGCACAAAATGAGTAAGTGAGTCGTCACAACCCCCTTTTTTCTCCCCAAATTAGTCGTTATGCCAATTAATTCCTCCCCACACACAATTCTGTAACTTGTCACTGCTGTTGTATCCCTCTGACACATTGCCAGTGAGGAACCCCCACGGGAGGATGTAGGGCCTCCGTCCCACTCCTCCCGCCCAACACTCCCCGCTGACAAGTGCCGCCTCAGCCCGTAGGAGTAGGTGCAATGACCAAATACTCACCCTCCCCACCCGGCTTACCTCCCCCGAAGGGGCCAATTGTGTTCGCATAGACGCCGACACATTATTACTATTTCAATCATCTGTCTGGAAAATTCAAACCTTTCTTCAGTAGAGCGTTGTCCCTCTTTGAAGGCAGGAGGTTGATTTAAGGAACTATCACTCTGCATGGAGACACAGCTGGGTGCAGGAGAGTCTGGTCTCTGCTGCCCAACCCTGATGGAAATAGATGGCAATCACTATTTTAAAATATATCCACATACTGCTGTTTTTTAATCCCCCTTCAATTAATGTAATTATGAATGCAAAAAAGTGAGTAAGTTGAGTGAGTGAGTGAGTGAGTGAGTGAGTGAGTGAGTGAGTGAGCGAGCGAGCGAGCAAAAATAATCTATATCTGTCTGTCTTTGTCCCTTTTATGAACATACAGTATATTTATACATATTTACCATGCTCTGTAACCAAGACAATGTAGGCATATATGGAACAAAAGTGCGTTATCTTTCGTCCTCCTTTGCAGCAGGTGAGTAATATACTAATGCTGGCTAAAGTTGCCTACAGAACTGTATAGTATACATTCTGCACTGCACGCAGTGATGCGTTGCGTTGTCGTCAAGTAAACTGTCTGCCGTCCCGTCATAAATGTAGTTGTCTTAACGGATGATATTTAAAATGCTAAAATATTCATATGACAGGCTGACTTCCGCATTTAAAACGCTACTGCTCGTGCATCTACCATTTGAAACCCTAGTGCGCCTGCTCGGTGCTCAAGTCTTCCGCATTTGAGCACCAAGATTTTGGGCTCAAATCAGGAAAAATGTGGAAGTAGAGTGTTCTTCCGGGTGCTTCATGCGCTAGTGTAGCCTGATTATAGACTGAAGCTGCGTGGAGCTTCAGTCTGACATTGGCTCCAGTGTAGGCGATTACAAGGGGGAGGGGATTAGAATTTCCTTAAACAATTTGAATTGGTTTAGAATTTCCCTAAACCAATCACAAGGGATCCCCACCCCCACCTCCGACTCTCATTGGATGGTACTTTTTGTACCGAATAAATCCTAGGCTCACATTACAACACCAAACCAGGAGGGGCAGTCCACTCAGAGAGTGGGCTGGGTCTATGGTATGGAACCAGGCTAGCGCTAGTGAGCAACTTTCATTGAAATGAATATGTGGGGGCGGGGCCGTCCGCCCACTAGAGCAGGGGTTTTCAACCAGTGGTCCGGGGACCACCAGTGGTCCTTGACGGGGTTCCAGGGGGTCCCCAGCCAAATGAATAGATAGGAACCAAATTGACCCTTATATGTCTGTAACTCTGAGAATGTACAAATTTTGTACACTCTCAGAGTTAAATGAACACTGATGATGGTGATACAGTGTCGATTGGGACCCCCAATAAACCTAAATGGTTGAGTCCCTGGCATATTTTTTCAATATATATTTTTCCGTGGGCTAATTTGTCAATTTGGGGGTCCTGGACGCGAAAAAGGTTGAAAACCACTGCACTAGAGATATTATAACTCTATGGACAGTGTAGGAAAGACAGACCATAGTAGGAAAGAGGGAAGACAAAATTACCCTTCTGGCTGTCCACTAGGGGCCATGTTTGGATCACCCTCCATCATTACACTGCTGGGGGTAAGCACTACTGGCTCACTACTGTCTCACCTCCAATGCCTCATTTAAAAGGTTGTCCATGACTGGAGTTCTGCAGAGGACAGACATCATTCATATGAATAGAATACAGAAATACAAAAGTCAGATTTTATTAATCAATCACTAATTGTTTGAGTAGCTAAAAGTATCAATTTGTTTGTACTGGAACTTGAACATTCTGATGCCATGAATGACCCCACCTCAACGTAACAAAGCTTAATATAACCATGAGTCAGGATTGTATATGTAGTAGCCATGGTCTATGATTACATTAGGAACATGATGTACCACACAAATATAATCACATAAACTCACACATTATGACATATTTGGATCAAGATTCGAGCTTAAATGTCTGCTTTGCCCAATGAGATGGAATGTAATTTGCTGTAGAACACAAAATGAATTAATAGTTTGTTTATTAACTATATAAATACTTTATTTTACTTCCATAAATTAAGTAGGCTAACTAATTATTAACTAAATAAATACTTTAAAATATTTTGGTCTGCTCTTAAAATTTTCTGTGAACTAGAGGTCTAGGGATGAATGTGTGTGACTTCTGTTCAAAAGAAACAAATTAAAGTGAAGAAATTCAATTTTTTTTTATTGATTAGTTGACTAGCCCTATTTAATACTTCATCGTACAACAGTGTCACACAAAACTAGCTAAAATAGCAGATCTACAAGCTCACAACGCGTCCCATTGCAATGCGTTGTGAACTTGTAGTTCAACTATTTAAAATAGCTTTTGAAGGAACAAACTTAACAAAGCAACATTTCAATCCCCCCCAAAATCTAATTCCCCCCAAAATTAAATCAGCCAGTTAGATTAACTGTTACATCCCTAGAGGGACAGTTGACAGAGATGGAGACCTATTATTAGTGTGTCACCCAATATTAATTAGTGTGTGTGTGAGTGTGAGTGTGTGTGTGATATGTATTTCTTCATACAAATATACACAGTAGTTGTGGGGAGGTGTGAGGTGGTTCAAAATATAACTAGTGGCCCTAACCCCCCCCCCCAAAAAAAAAATTGAGCAACATCTGTGCCTGTGGCTTTACACAAGAAGGAAGTAGACGGTTGATTATCTTTTACCGTTGGTAAAAAGCTGCCAACTGCTACCATCTGTGTGTGTGTGTGTGTGTGTGTGTGTGTGTGTGTGTGTGTGTGTGTGTGTGTGTGTGTGTGTGTGTGTGTGTGTGTGTGTGTGTGTGTTTGGCATTAGCCTATCACACATATTAAACGATATACAGTATACACAGTATATGCGTCTTAACATTAGAAGTTTGCACATTGATGGATGATTGATTGTTTGACATTATTTGAGACATACTAAACAATATGCACACAACTTTTTTGTGTTAGCCTTTTTACCAATTGCATGCAATCAAATGCTTGTACATGTTTTATCATTAGATAAATCAACATAAAATACGACTGAATATGCAGTGTTTGCACAGTGATTGATTAATAGAAATTAGACATATTAAATGGTTTAAAGGGTTATTTCACTTAAACACTTCCACAAGATCATCATTTTAACATCTACTCAAGCTTTTGTGTGCACCCCAGTTGCTTGATTCAATATTTAGATAAGCCAATTGATATTAATTTTATAAGACATGCCGCCTCCTATTGAACTTCAAACTCCATTTTAACCATGTTAGACTCATATTGTCCTTCCTGTGTGATGTAGAATATACAGTTTTTAACCGTATGTAATTCTGATACTGTCATGAAAATGATGCATCACCAATTCTTGATCATAGTATTTCTCTTCTTCACAGACAGTCATATATAGCCTGCTGCAGAATGTGGAGGGGTTTATCCGATTCTCATTCTGGGTCGAAGTAGCCCTGTAAATCAGTGGTTCCCAATTGAAGAGAAATCTCTCTGAGACCCAAACTAGTGAAAATAGCCGATCTCACAAGGCATCACGATGCAATGCGACGTGAGCTTGTAGATCTGCTATTTTCAATATTTTGAATAGAAGCAAGTGCTTTCTAAGTTCTGATTCAATGATTTAATGAATATCAAGTGTATTAGACTTTCCAATAATCATATGGAGTGGAATTTTGACAAGACATCTCACACCCAACTGTACAATGTGCCACGAAACAAGTCCATGCCTGCATTGGGACTTTGTAACAGCCACACATGAATAATGCAATATACAATTATGCAAAACACTTGTGCACACTAATTTTACAATACAGAGGCAAATTCGATTAAATAAAACATATTTGAACATGATCAGTGCCTGTCAGAAGAATATTCCCAACAGCTAAATGAAATAATAATAATAAAATACAATACCATTGTGTATTCCAAGTGCTCTTGTAGTATGTCACAGTGCAGTGATTCTCAACCATTGTAATTTCAAGGAACGTTGTTGTTCAAAAACTTGGATATTCATGGCTTCAAAACTATTTTCAAACCACCAAAGTATAAAATAGGGTCCAAGTGTTAAACTGATTTTAATTCTATAATTAACTCATCCATCCATCCTTAAAGGTAGGGTATAAAGTGATTTACTTTGGTTAAAATAAGTGTTAAATAGCTCTATATTCTGATTCTATGCACGTGCTTGCGCGTGAAAACAACATGAGGGCAGGGAATTTCCTAGGGGTTTCCTAGCTCTGGTCCATATCATTAGAAGGAGTTCTCTTTAACTATCGAGCCGTTGCCCGCACACCGGTAGCGCAGGCTGTGCAGCCTCTCGTCTGTAATAAAAAAATGCACTTTCGCTACTCACCAAAACAAAGATGGTTTTAAGATGTTGAAACACTACTTTCCTTTGTGGGAACACTCTGAGCCCCTCACCTCACGTCTCAAATACACTTTTTGACCAAAATGTCAATAGAAATGGTCCATTGACCGAATCTGTAGGGGGCGCAGTGGAACTAAATTATTTTTTCCATCCGTTGGATTATTTTACATTTTGGTCAAAAGGTGTATATCAGACGTGAGGTGGGGGGCTCCGAGTGTTCCCACTAGGGAAAGTAGGCTTTCAACTACATAAAACAACCTGGGGTGTGCGCAACGGCTGGAAAGTACCATAGCGTTAAGAAGAACTCCTAGTCCTAATAACGTTAAGGACCAGAGCTATAGGGATTTTCCATTACTGGCTGGTCCTATACTTGTTATATTTGTTTTTGGTGCCACAGCTGATCCGTTCTTCTTTCAGACTAAAGATCGCTCTTTCAAATGGTTAAATATTAACCCGTGGTGCCCCAAAGCAACACATATGAATGTACAAATCTATACAAACATTAAATAAAAGGCTATGTAACTGCGTAGTTTTTTGTGTAACATATGGTCGTTCATTTCCAGAGCTGAGACGGAAGTAATAAGAAGCTACATAGCCTTATATGTGCATTTCCTATTAATGTCTCTTGACAGCCTACGTCCTACTGTACATTTCATTGTCACCTAATTATGCCCAGGAATCGCACTTTCCAGTGGCAAACTTTGAGACTCATTTGAGACTACAGATGAGTCATCTATAGTCTTAGTGTAGCACATTGCGATTAGTTTTTTTCCATGACGTAGGCAAAAGACACCACCTTTAAACTTGACTTAACCAACAACAAATGGATACTTACTGTAGTAGGCTACTCGCTCGCGCTGTATGTTTGATATCCTGGGATTGTCCTCTTTATATATTTAACTCGTACCCTACTTGCTAAAGCTTGCTGAGCAGGAGGCAGTAAAGCAGACGCCTGACTGAGGCTGAAGGGGAAGGGATCGTCATGGTTCACATGACGCTCGTATGAAATTTATGTGTCAGGGCTAGCCCGGGAAGGGATAGCACCCTACATTAAACATTTGTGCGTTCGGAAATACAGCGCTGAGCGCGCACTGGATAGGCGAGTGCGCTCCGGACAGGACAGGGTGCGCAATTTCCGAACGCTTTTTTTTTTAATCTGCAAAATGTTTGCCGATCAAATGTGATGGTCTCTGCTGCCTACATTTAATTTTACAACATTATACTGCAAACATCACATATTTAAATGTAGCTACTTTCCTTTTAAGGCACGACAGGCTGAATTTATTCATAACCAGAAAAGTGGGCACCTGAGAAGACTGGGCACCTTTTTCCTCGGAAGTGGTACTCTTTGTGAATTTATTTTTGCTTTGTTGTTGTGCGCAGAAGACGATTTTTATCATTTCAATAGTGGACCTGAAGGCTGTGGAATTTTCATTTCAAAACGTCTTTTCACAGAATGACACCATGTTTTGCTATAAAACTATTCATATTTTCATTTCACAAAAAGAAAAGTTTTATGCTCGAAGGAGGTGGATTTTCGGGCATTTAAGCCACGTCAGTTTTAATACATTCCCAATCCCATGTCAAACCAAACACGTTTCCGAACGCACATGCATTCAATACTAGAATCTAATACTATATGTATATATATATATATATATATATATATATATATATATATATATATATATATATATATATATATATATATATATAATCGCATAGGCTATTCTATTGTGGATGGAAACGTGCATATATTAGCATGTATAGTTTTTCTGAAAATGAGCTTCATATTTGCGATTTTTTTTTTCATAGACACACGGGGACTACAAATTTCACGCCCACTTTTGAGACAGCGCCGCTACTCGAGGTCCGTTAGAACGATGAACTGCAGCTGCCAATGCATTCCCTATGAGAGGATATGAAAGTTAGCCTACTTTTAAAATTATCCTGCATTAACTGAAGACGATATTGATTTAAATAAAAATATGTTTCCAAATGTATGGAGTGTCTTTGTCAACATATCTTCTTGTTTTCTTAATAGTTGATGTGTTTCACATTTAAAGGGATACTTCACTTTAGGGCCGGGGACACATTTAAAAAAAATATTAAAAATAAATGAAAAAAGTTATGGAAAATTCATGGCCCCCTCACGCATTAGAGTGTCCTACTAATGTGTGAGGGGGCCATGAATTTTCCATAACTTTTTTCATTTATTTTTAATATTTTTTTTAATTGTGTCCCCGGCCCGAGAGTGAAGTATCCCTTTAATTTGCCACTTTAACGAGTTACCCATAATGTTAACAGCAGAGGGTAGACAGCAGACAGACAAGTTGTCGCATTTCAGTGACATCACCGTCTTTACGAGCGCCGAGCGCCGACCAGTGGCGTACCCACTGTAGAGGCAGGAGAGGCGGTCGCCTGCCCAACTAAGATCTCGCCTCCCCTAAACGCATCCAACAAGCTTTGAACTGAGCAGATTGGACCTTCTGTTCCAGAGATAATGACCAAAACCTATTGAAAACGGCCACTTTCGCCAGTTTTCTGGGTATTGAAAACCTCAAGGGATGCGTCCGTGACGTATATACCATGCGACCACTTAAACTCTGGATCTCCGATGCTAGCGGTTTTGACATACTGATGGAGTATATTCAGTGGTGTGTTCTACCGTGTCCCGCTGTATACGCCGTGTACAGTGTAGATTTTTTGGGGAAAAAGCGTATACAGTCTACTAACCATTTCATCCATTGAAAACGCGCTAGCGTATACCCACGACCATGCGCATCTCGTGCAGGGAATGATTATAGTATACCTCCGAAAAAAAACCTAGACCACAACACTGAGTATATTATAGTATATTGTGGGTAGTATATCGAGATGAAAAATATGGGACATTAAAAAGGACAAATTAAACAAATGGGACAGATTATTAGAACACAAAAAAATCGCTACAGCCTCAGTAGTTAACCAGTGAAATGACGGTATTTTACAATGCCTCTCATAGAGAATGCATTGAGAGCTGCAGTTCATAGCTCTAACTAGCAGTGTTCAGTCAGCAAATATAACGGAGCAAATATAAGACTTCCGGTGGACGATCTCTTCAGAATAAGAGTACCCTCTAGAGTAAAAAGAAACCATTGAAAACCATTGAAAAACGGTTCATTTGCACATTAAAACTATAAATTAAGCATTTAAACGAAGCTATATATCACATATTATGTTTCTGTGTAACAAAAACGGATTTAAAACATTAATTATTTATCTAAATTGATAGATGCTGTTCAAAGGAGTGCATAGCCTATACAAATTGGACACTGGACAGGAGACGGTGCTTAGTGCCGGAACTTCTGAGGTACGCACGCGTTCGGGGAGACCCCCTCTACACAGCCACACTCTCCGCTAAGCGGCACTAAGGTGTAAAAAAAAAGTGGCGGGCCGTCCAGTGAGGTCAAGGGTCAGAAAAGGGCCCTTTTCAGTGCATAGCCTATACAAATTGGACACTGGACAGGAGACGGTGCTTAGTGCCGGAACTTCTGAGGTACGCACGCGTTCGGGGAGACCCCCTCTACACAGCCACACTCTCCGCTAAGCGGCACTAAGGTGTAAAAAAAAGTGGCGGGCCGTCCAGTGAGGTCAAGGGTCAGAAAAGGGCCCTTTTCAGTGCATAGCCTATACAAATTGGACACTGGACAGGAGACGGTGCTTAGTGCCGGAACTTCTGAGGTACGCACGCGTTCGGGGAGACCCCCTCTACACAGCCACACTCTCCGCTAAGCGGCACTAAGGTGTAAAAAAAAGTGGCGGGCCGTCCAGTGAGGTCAAGGGTCAGAAAAGGGCCCTTTTCAGTGCATAGCCTATACAAATTGGACACTGGACAGGAGACGGTGCTTAGTGCCGGAACTTCTGAGGTACGCACGCGTTCGGGGAGACCCCCTCTACACAGCCACACTCTCCGCTAAGCGGCACTAAGGTGTAAAAAAAAGTGGCGGGCCGTCCAGTGAGGTCAAGGGTCAGAAAAGGGCCCTTTTCAGTGCATAGCCTATACAAATTGGACACTGGACAGGAGACGGTGCTTAGTGCCGGAACTTCTGAGGTACGCACGCGTTCGGGGAGACCCCCTCTACACAGCCACACTCTCCGCTAAGCGGCACTAAGGTGTAGAAAAAAGTGGCGGGCCGTCCAGTGAGGTCAGGGGTCAGAAAAGGGCCCTTTTCAGACAATAGTGTATACAAGTGGCCATACCCTAACCCAATAGTGTATACAAGTGGCCACACAACCCCACACCATAAAAGAATACAGACAGGCTTTGAAAGTTTAAAAAAAGACCTTTTAATTACTCTTTACTAATAAAACAGTGTACACTTTATCAAAAACAGAATATATATAAATACATTTTCCAATATTTGTTTTTAAACATTGCCAATTGTCTTAAGGTGGACTGAGAGGCTACTTTAGTAGTTTAGTAGTCACAGATTTGATCAATTTACTATATGTGTGTGTGTTAATAACAGAAAACATTATTCAAACACAATCATCATGCAAAACTGTAAAAATGTGGAAGTTCTAGGAAGTGCAAACCACACTCAAAAGTATAAAATGGTACTGCGTGCAACGTACCTAAGTGCAAAGATCACTCAAATGTATAATAAACGGGTACAACATGCAATGTACCAACGTGCAAACATCACTCAAATGTATAAAAAAGTATAACATGCAATATACTGAAGTGCAAACATCACTCAAAAGTGCAACACAGCAAACTTAAAGTGCAAACATTGTACACACACACACACACACAAATTGATCAATAGATAGATGTACGTATATAAAGCAGAACCAGCTCAGTCCAAACATTGCATAGTCCTGTGCTCTAATGTTTGTTTTTAGATGATCACAGTAAGCACAAAGACAAAAGAAAAAAAGAAGAAAACATTTGATTAAATCAAAACCTAAAGGAAAAAAAGGAAGACCAAAATGACGTTCCCTCCTGGTGTCTTGGGAACATGTCAGTTCTGGTCCCTCGCATCCTCCATTTGTGACGTTCTCCTACAACAGACACAACAGAGCCTTTTAGGTAGTTTGTCCAAGATACAGTAAATCACAGTACATGCTTTAACTTTGTACTCAGATAAATATATTTTTGCCTGACAACTCATGCATAACACAATCTCGCTTTTCACGGTGGCTTTTGAAAGTGTTGAGGCTCACATCAAACAGAACAGCTTTGGAAAACAAACAAGTGAAAATACCACAGCTGCTGCCGTCAGTTTGTTCTATGAAATTGGGACAACTGTGATAACACTCATATCTAAATGTAATACCCATACCTCTACCATACAATGCAAAGTACTGTAATGCTAAGTACCTTTGCAGTGGAAAAAATGCCTTAACCAGGTCTTGCTCATGCACACGTAGTGAATCCATTATCACAACATCTAATACTATAACATCACCATTCACTGTCTTTTTGGTGAAATCTACCGCGATGGCTCCCCAATGGGACTTATTTGCGTTGACGGGCAATATCACCAACTCGTAGTTCCACCAATTGCGTGATGCTCGTGGTACATCTGGGAGGACACTGATGTCATCACACCAAAAACTCTGTAACTGTTGGCTTACAAAAGTGCTGGGACAAATAAATGCATTTTTTTTTCTTTCAACACTCGAAAGCAAGAGCTTATGGTACTCATCGATCATCTTATCACTCAGCCACTCGTTATTCTCCACAGCTGCCGTTGGAATGGATCTCCCTTTTCTAGCCCTTGTCTGCTTGTGTTGTTTGCATCTGTCTGTGCATTTATGTTTTTGTTCGACCTGCTGAAAGTTGATTAGTTTCACACTATTAGTTTTCTCGTATGACACGACAAAGCAACTAGCTGTGGTCAGTATTTTTAGCATCAGCTCAAAGGTATAGCCTGCTGTGTCATTGGATGCTTTTGTCATGATATGCCATTGCTGGTCTTTACACGTGTACAATGACACATATGGTGACTTGTCAAAAAATGCACAAATGCTGGACACAGCATAATCATTTTGGTGGTACAGACAGGAGAGAGTGAACGTTTTGGGAATTTCTGCACCAGATCTTAGCAGGAGAAGTAAAGTCTGTGGGCTGTGAATTACTTGATAGGTTGATAAGCTTAAGTCCTGCTTACATGTTTCACATTGGTCAAGTTGAGCAGAACATATTTTGGCAACTGTGTCCAAGATGCCTTTTTGTGACACTTCAAGTGGCTGCACTATGAGTTCTGATATGTTCTTTCTAGATGGTACGGCCTGGTCACCACATTGAGTACAAATATAGCGACCAAGACTTTTAAGGCAAAGCAGGTCATTTCCAAGGAAAGGAGCCCCAAGTGTGTCATTCACAAAGCTGTTTAATATGTGGTACACGTCTGTCATAGAAAATTGCCGAGACACTAATGACACCACCTGAGTGTTGGCAAGTTTCTCAAGCGCTCTTTTAAACAATGCTGGGGACTGCGCTGCTGCTGCTGCTGCTGCAAGCCGTGTGTGACATTTTTGGAAAGCAGATGTCTGTTTTAGAAATGTTAGTATTGGTAATGGTATGGCTTCACACATATTGTGATTTGGTCTTTCATTGCAAAAAAACACATCCACACCATGGCCAATATCTTCCAAATTGTCCTCTATTGTGATAACAGCATTAAGTGATGCATCATTACATTTCACATAGAAATAAATGTACCCATGTGGTTTTGCCAATTGCAATGCATTTGCTGGTTGAAGGATGTTTATATTTGTATCATCTGCTCTAATTACAACATTGTCATAAAGCAAATGTGCCCAGAAGTGTCCGGCTTTGGCCACTGAGCCTACATGACAAATGATTGAGCCCAACTTATACTTAATTTTACTGCTGTCACGAATGGGAATTTCGATTATATCAGATGGGACTACAGGCGTGTGGAGCACCGTCCCACCATTATCAACACGGGACACAGAAAGAGTAATGACATCAGGAGCATCAATCCAACATATTTGTCTCTTCATTTCTGAACCACATGCTGTACATCTCTGTTGACCTTCACCTTCCATGATTGTGTGTTCGAAAAGAGAATTGAGGGACTCACATTTCTGTGTCAGCGGTAATGCAAAAACAGTAGGCGCGCATGAAATGCTTTCAACTTTCGATGCACATTTTTTACAGATGTCTGTATGTTTTGCCATAGCAGTTGTTTGGACACTACAATCATGCAACCAGATTAATAATTTGTGTATCAAATCTAGTGGGTCATTGTGCATTGACAAGGACAACGCTGGGATGCTCTTGACTAATTCTTGAGTGACACCATGGATTGTTTTAGCATCAAATGTGTGCCCTGGATTTTGAAAAAACGCTTGGATGAGAGCTGCTAAATTCCCTGGCATTGATGACATCGCAACCATATAAGTAGGTGTCAACTGTTTCAATTTATCTTGTACTACTTGCAGATGCAGTATCGATTGTAGGGTTGCATTTAGCCAACAATTACTCTCATTATTTGCAAACCTGCATATACTATTGCATATTTCCTCATTTGTGCCTCTGTTTTGTGCCTTTGTTTTGTCTGGCACACTTGCTGAGCTGTCATTTTGTAAGAAAATCTTTGAATTTGCTTGTGGCTTATTATTGAATGTGGATCAAAGGCCAATTTCAATAACGACCTGTTAGGGCGTAGTCGAATTCTTATAAATACACACACACACACACACACACACACACACACACACACACACACACACACACACACACACACACACACACACACACACACACACACACACACACATATATATATATATATATTATTTACTCTTTACCCGATGCTGCAAAGTTTGCCTAAAAAAAAAACCTTACTTTACAACCTTCTAATCAGCTGTGACCTGCTCAAATCCCCTGCTCATTATAATCACAGACACGATACCGGCAGCATAATTAGAAATAACAGATTTTTTGTATATACATTTCAACAAAACATTTTAACATACTGTACAACAAGATCATTGATGCACTAACCTAACAATCAAATATTCACAACCTCTGTAGAAAATATAGGTTTAGTGTGTGGACTACAGTGGCTGGATTCAGACAAAACTGTTTTTTAACAACTGTAGTTGTTGCATTGACACACACACACACACACACACACACACACACACACACACACACACACACACACACACACACACATACATATACATATACATATACATATACGTATACGTATACGTATACGTATACGTATACATATATATATATATACATATATATTATATTCAATGGTATTTGGGCTTTGTGCTCTAAAGAAATTGAGGGGAAAAAACACCATGCCATGACAAACACACACACACACACACACACACACACACACACACACACACACACACACACACACACACACACACACTGTATTGTATTGTTAAATATGTTTATAAACCCCCCACATGTTACACCTGTACAAGCTACTATTATTTTTTATAGAAAGGGGATTGCCATCTTTGGCTTTCCAATTTAAATCTGAAACCTGTTTACAGTCTAATCACAGTGGTTAAACATGGGTGTATGGAAAATGTGCTAAGTGCCCATTGAATGTGGATCAAAGGCCAATTTCAATAACGACCTGTTAGGGCGTAGGCTAATTCTTATAAATACATCCATCAATGCAGTGGTGGAAAAAGTACTAAAATGTTTTACTTAAGTAAAAGTATCACTGCAATGTAGAAATACTCTGCAAAAGTAAAAGTCCTGAATTCTAAATGTAATTAAGTAAAAGTACTGGTATCAAAATGTAATTAAATATACAAATATTTGCTTGTAGATCGGCTATTTTCAAATTGCCAAAGTTTAAATAGGGCTGAAGTGGTCTTGTATAAATATAAAAATCTTTTGCTTGTAGATCGGCTATTTTCAAATTTCCAAAGTTTAAATAGGGCTGAAGTGGTCTTGTAATTATAATCAAAAATATACAAAGTAACAAGTAACTAGTATAATATCTGCCTCTGAAATGTAGTGGAGTAGTACTTAGTTACTTTCCACCACTGTATACGTGTATTTTTCAAAATGCATAGTACAGTAATTGATGTACTTAGTTACTTTCCACCACTGTATAAATGTCTTTTTCGAAATGCATGTATGTCTTTCATAAAACATTAAATGCGATGCTCTTACTTTGAAGGCAACCGGAAACCTTATATTTGCTAGCTCAGAAACCGGATGTGTTATATTTGCTACCGGAACGGAGCTGTTCTAACTGACCCCGAGTGTCAAAAGTGGGCGTGGATTTGTAGGCCTTCCGCTTCCGGCCGTGTGTCTCTATAGACCAACACGGGAACTACAAATTTCACGCCCACTTTTGAGACAGCGCCTCGATCTAGTCGAGGTCCGTTAGAACGATGTAGGTCCTACTGCAGCTGCCAATGCATTCCCTATGAGAGGATATGAGAGTTAGCCTACTTTTAAAATTATCCTACATTAACTGGAGACGATATTGATTTAAATAAAAATATGTTTCCAAATGTTTGGAGTGTCTTTGTCAACATATCTTCTTGTTTTCTTAATAGTTGATGTGTTTCACATTTAATTTGCCACTTTTATGGGTTACCCATAATGTTAATACAGCAGGGTTATTTAAAATTAAAGTAGACGGCAGACAGACACAGTAGTCGCATTTCAGTGACATCACTGTCTTTACGAGCGCCGAGTGTCCACTCTGAAGTGCTATTCTCGTCCCAATCCCGACTGTCTTTGTTCATATTTCTATATTTTGAACATCTCATTGGCTTATATAAATTTTCCACCCACCACGGAGCTCCGACGGTACATGACAAATTAAAACGTGTGGGTTTACCGTTGTTGTATTAACTTGCCTGAATCTAAGTTGGGGAAATAACCCCACTAAATGGAGGAGTGACATATCCCGACATTTTCAACTACTTGAATACTCCAGGTTAGTATTAATATACAAATAGTCTTGCGAGATGCTGTTTGGATAATTGTCCAAAATAAATAGCCTATAAAAATTATACATGAGAGACACAAACCACAAACGTATCTGGGTATTGAAAACCTCAAGGGATGCGTCCGTGACGTATATACCATGCGACCAGTTAAACCTTAGATTTCAGATGCTAGAAATTTTGAGACACTGATGGAGAATATTATAGTATATTGTGGGTTGTATGTTGAGATGGCAGGTATGTCACATTAAAAAGGACAAATCAAACAAATGGGACACTTTATTAGAACACAAAAAAAATCGCTACAGCCTCAGTAGTTAACCAGTGAAATTACGGTATTTTACAATGCCTCTCATAGATATTGCATTGAGAGCTGCAGTTCATTGTTCTAAAGGACCTCAAGTAGTGGCGCTGTGTCAAAAATGGGCGTGAATTTGTAGGCGCCCGTGTCAGCTGCAGCCAGCTTTGTAAGTGTGCTGCGTTTGTGTACCGGAAGTTGAGAGCTGGTTAAGTCCCGGGAAAGACGCACTGTGATTGGCCAGTAGTCACTTTGAGTGGCAGTTGGGGCAAACGCAGTCCCCACCAATATTATTTACGATTCTGTGCCTATCGGTACATAACTCGGACGGCGCTTAGTCGACTAGCAGACCATCGGCCGGTCATCGCGGGCACTCGCGCCTGGAGGCGCTCGGGTGCGACTCCTCGGCCTCAAGGTCTGCTGAGTCGGCGCGCCTCCGTCATGGTCCAAAACTATACTTTATCGCCGAAAAAAAGTAGTTGAGGATTAAAAAAGTTTTCTCCTAAGCGGGAGTCGATCCCAGACTCCCAGTGGTAGTGGGATGGGAGTCTAATGATTAGCAAGGTGCGCCAGGGCTACTGAGGCCAACACTGAGATTGGGTATTTGGTCTGTATTAGAATGTGACGTCCTATCTCTTCTATTGTAGAAGAAAGAAGTCCCCGCCCGCGCCCCCGCCCAAAAGGGGCAAGGACCGTGCACTTACATATATCGCAAGGAAACCAGGGTTTTGGTCTGCCTTCAGTGCATCACTTCCGGTGGTGCGACTATGTTTTCATTCCCACTAACAATATTTCTACACGGAACACTAACACCACTTCTCCCAGAGAACATGGATCGTTTTGGTTATAAGCCCACTTGTTTCTATGATGAAAGAGTAAGTTAAAATGTGAATATCTTTCCGTGGTTTTGTATGCTCCGCGGACGCTATTGTTAAATTAGTTTCGGTTTGTTTCGAGGGGGGAAGGATCAACGGACACGTGAATCCCGCCCACTACATTTGATTGGGTAAAGCGCGGCCTGCTTCCTGATCTGAAGGCCCCACTTGTAGGCAGTGCGTACACGTTATGACGAACCTCCCCGACAGATTCCAACGCAGAGCAGAATCTGTTCTTGAGAGATTAGCCCGTGTGTGTCTCATAGCCTGGTTCCATACCATAGACCCATAGAATGATGGGTACAATTTCATCCATTAACACGCTAAAAGTAGGCCTACATAAATTGATTTGATGAATGAAGCAATGTAAGACCTAACTTTAATAATAACCATTCATTACTTAAAAGTTAATATCTCTGTATGATTGCATGCACTGACCACGCCCCCAAGCGGGGGGTCCGGGGGTCCTCCCCAGAAACTTTTCAACATAGTAGGTGACATTTCCTGTGTTCTGGTGATTTTTGAGAGTTTTTCCTGGAGTCTCCCAAATGTCAATCCAGGAGATTGTCAGGAGACATGGTTGAAATCCAGAGTGTTGACAGCCCTGGCTTCAGTCTGATAATCAGGCTAGATGATCGCTCCAATCGGACCCTCTCCCTCCGGCCTCCCTCGCCCCCCTGCTTTCAGATGTTTTACATTTTTGAAACAAGCGTCTAGAGATTTTTTTTTAGTCAGCCTGTGGTTGAAATGGGGTCCCCATGACATGTACTCAATTCCTAGTGAAATTGCATTGGGAAAATATGGCACAGGCTGACTAAAAAAGAGATTTTAACCCGTCGGTAAAATCTTCTTGGCCGCTAAAATTTCAAACATCTGAAAGCAGGGGGGCTGATCTTTACTTTTTGGATACAATGTGCGAAAAAAGGTAAGAATCATGCATATAGGCCAATCTTCGCCGGTGTCGTCACCCGCCGGTTGACGGCACCCGAAGCTGTGAGACCTCATCTGATTGATTGATTGATTGATTGAATACCTTATAGCAGTTTGCAAAAAAGTACAGTTCAATACAAGGTCAGCTAACAGGATTTAAAACCCAGGAAAGCCTATGGCTTGTTTCTATTGGGGTCCTTTGTACTCAATTCATAGAGACATTTCATGTCAGCCAGATATACACTACTATGCAAAACATTATAAAAACAGTTTGAAAACAGAAAAAAATATATATATGTACAGTAAACAGTTGGGGGGGGGGGGGGGGGGGTCTAGGCTTTGACTTTTACAGTGGCCCAAGTTTCGAATTGCAGCCACCTGGCTGTAGGTACTCTTTTAGAGCAGTTTTAAAGGAGAGTATAGGATTTTACACTCCTTCACAGCTTTTGGTAGGGCATTCCACATTTTTGTGGCATAGCAGGAGAACTATCTGGGTTGAACGTGATCAGTGGAGCCATAGGCGATTTTTAGATGGGGCATGGGGGGCACATGCCCCCCCCCCTGGTGGCCGGCCGATTTTTTTAATTTTTTACTTTGTTTATTGGGTTTTTCACAGCAGGATTCAACATTAAAGGCATATGATCAGATACATAAAAGCTTCCTAATGCAACCAATAAAATCCAAAAGCTCAATAAACACATTGAATTATCACCCCAAAACATGAAGGACAGGTAAAAATTAAAAATATATACATATAAAATATAAAACAAACAGACCGAAGACAAAAACAAAACCAGAACCAAAACATCAGTCAAACAATACATATCCATGTCACGTTTAAAATCCAAACTTACTGGAGGAGCCATTCAATGAGAATCTTATCTTTTCTAATTTTAGACAAAATAAGATGTCTCTTATCCAATGAGTGTGAGAGGGGGAAGTAGGTGATTTCCAATTAATTAGAATGAGTCTCCGAGCCAATAAGGTGACAAAAGCCAGAACATCCTTTTCCAGTTTAGAAAGCGAGGGCAAAACCCCAAACAGCGCACCTAAAGGAGTAGGCTCCACCCTTCTCCCTGATATGGACTGAAAGACCGAAGAAGAAAAGTTTACATTGAATGAGAGCATGCCTCGCGCAAATAGAGGACCCATGTACTCGCCGCAGAATTGCATCCCAAACCTCATCAGTTATTTCCTCCCTCAAGTCCCCCTCCCAACGAGCTTTTATAGAGTTCAAGGTTTCAGGCCGTAGACAACAGATCTCAACATAAATACATGAAATTGTACCCTTCAAAGTTGGTAACGGAGTTAAAAAAGTGTCTAAAACAGAGTCATCAGGTAGATGGGGAAATATGGGAAATGTTCTTTGAACAAAGCTACGGACCTGTAAATATCTGAAAAAATGCTGTCTGAGAATTGGATATTTGTCCACAAGTTGCTGGAAGGATGCGAAAACATTATCGACGTACAAGTCTTTAAAAGTACGAATGCCCAGGCCTGACCATATTGAAAAAGCACCGTCCATCAGAGAGGGATGAAAAACATGGTTAGCTGCCACTGGGGCATAAATAGAAAAAGACTGTAGACCAAAGTGGCGTCTAAATTGGAGCCAGATTTTTAGCAGATTTTTATTTTTTACTTTTTTTGAATATATATATATTTTTTTCTTTTTGCCAATATATGGCAAGTATATTCAGAATATATGCTGCATATCGTTGCTGTCCGGCAGAAACCAGCTAACTCCATTTTGACGCTTTTGCATTTTTTTCCATACATTAGGGCCATTGAACACCCTTTTACGTCTGTGTGTTGGTAAAAAAAAAAAAAACTATAATGAAAAGCATTAAAAAGCGCTTCTGACAAAACCAGCTAACTCCATTGGATCCTCAAACTGTCAGGGTGCGAGTTCAGAGGATCCAAAAGCAGTACGACAGACAGCAAAGATAAAGGTTCAAAGGTTTTGAGGTTTATTAACCAAACAGAGGCAACCCATAAAATGGAGAAGGCAAAACAAGTACTCAAAATACCGAATGGCTTGTAGCCACAGTACATAACACGCTAACATTAAATGACGACCTGACAAGGAACTGAACAAACAGGGGAATATATATAGACACAGGGTTAACTGGACACAGGTGAACACAAGACAAATCAGCACAGGGATTGGCTGGGGCACAACAGGACACAGGTGGAGAACATAACTAATACATACTGGTGAGACAAGACAGGAAGCGATAACAAGGCAGACAGGAAACAATACTACAAAATAAGAGTAGACAACATCATGGCAAAAGGCAACAGAGTAACTCTAAAATCTAATGTACAAATAGAACATGCAGAAAGCAGAACAAGCAGTATTCACTTTAGGCCTAACCGGCCTAAAGTGTCCACGACCCTATAAGGGCATTCAAGGTCTAAATAATAAAGTCGGCCTAACCGACCTAAAGTGTCCATGACCATATAAGGGCATTCAAGGTCTAAATAATAGTCAAAGTCCACGGCCCGAGGAGCGGACCGTGACACAAACGTTCTGCTAAACCGGAGTTAGCTGGTTTTGCTGACTCCAGGCTCCACCCCCTTTTGACCTCCAACTTCATTGTGAGCTTGGAGGTCCATTCAGCTGTTCTTATCAATGATGAACAAAACCTCCTAACTCCACTTTTTTTCATTTCCTGATAAATTAACATTTTGGAGTTGCTGGTTTCTGCCGGCCAGCAGAGATATATGCCATATTCAGGTTCATATATGTGCATATATGTGGATATATAGGAAATATGTCTTTTCGTCTAATTTCGTATATGTCACATATTATGTGTTGCATATATAAAAACATAAAAGTTCATATATTTTCTTTGCCCCCCCCTGGTGGCAGAGGCAAAAATCGCCTATGAGTGGAGCTCCCTGTTATGATTGTGGACTTCATTGACGTTTTTGAAGTACTTTGACAGGTGATACGGTCTCAGCTGCCTCTCGCTGTCCGTGCGCCCTGGCTGAGGACAGACCCGGGCCGGCGAGGGGCAGAAACGAGAAAAGCGCTTTGCTCTGCTGTACTGTCGCAGTTGTTTCTAAACACACTGTTCATTTTAGCCAATAAATATGTCACGTAGTTGTTCAATATTGATTAATATTACATATACAGCCTCTTTATTTTCAAATGCGCATTCATTCAATAAATCAAATCACACACACACACACACACACACACACACACACACACACACACACACACACACACACACACACACACACACACACGCACACACACACACACACACACACACACACACACACACACACACACACACACACACACACAATTTCATTGTTTTATTTTGGTGGGAAGAGTGGGCACCAAAACATTGTGGGCACTGTAGGGATATCTGGGCATCTCGGAAGAGTGCCCACCCTTCCAGTAGGCTATCTGTTTTGTTGTCATCTGATCTGTCTAGCCCATAGAGTTAAAAATAAGGTCTAGCCCCATTTGGAACCTCTCCCTCCGCTGTATAGCTACGAGATACTTTGAGGACTCTAACAGGAGCACTCCAAGGTTACTTCGACTATGCATACACCTCATGGTACCACAACACCACAAAGGCCTTAAAAACAAGACTCTAGACATCCCAAAACAAACTGGTAAGGCTACTTCTTGGAGAAGATTGTGTGCACATCCCACGCCTGTATTTAGGCCAGGTGCTGGACATCAAGGAAAGAATCAAGAAAAAGAAGAAGGAAGTCCGCACACTGTTCTCAAGCTCCAAGAAACTCACTTTTTATTTTTGCAACGTTTCGACCTTCTAGGTCTTCATCAGGCAAATATCATATTTCATATTTATTTATATTTATATATCATATTTGCCTGATGAAGACCTAGAAGGTCGAAACGAAAGAAATAAAAAGTGAGTTTCTTGGAGCTTGAGAACAGTGTGCGGACTTCCTTCTTCTATTCCAAGGCTACTTCTTGGCCTTACATCTACGACTCATCTAACCCCTGCTCACTTTGCTAGGGTCGGATGGCTCAGGGTTGAGGACCGAGTGCAGCTTGCAATGGGCCTGGTCTACAAGATACACCACACCGATAAGACACCCATGTACCTGTGTTTCAATTTGTAACGAGACCAGATCAACTTGAGACCGCGTCTACTGTCGTCCTAGTAACAGCAGATGTTGTCCACAGTGAAAGAACACGTAGCTGTCCTCGTCAATGCCTTTTTTTTTCATATCACAATGCCAAAACATACCGATCTGATTCTTGTTTGGATGAAGAAACATCGGACAGACGAACACTCACGTTGCGTTGTGGATGTTGATTCTCTGTTGGTTTTGTTGTTATTGTTGAGAAACAGGAAGACAACCACTTCTTCCTTCCTGTCTCTAACAATAGATTTATACATTTTATATATATATAATAATATATATATATGTTATTATTATTAGATGTTCTATATATAATATAGGGGGCGCAGTCGGTAGCGCTGTCGCCGCACAGCTAGATGGTCCTGGGTTCGATTCCCGCAGGGGACGCTGTGGGCGCTGGGGGCGTGTTCTCTCCTCCGCGTCATCAGTGCCCATACCCTAGGTGGGGTTGGCGAAAGGGCCTTTCTGTGTGGAGTTTGCATGTTCTCCCCGTGTCTCCTAGGGTAGGTACCCTCACAAAAACATGCAGTAATCCTGGTCACTATACTGCCTCCCCCTGGCCAGCCGGGGCGCCTGATGGAGGGGAAGGGAACTGGTTGGAATAACGTGTTCCTTCCACGCGCTACGTCCAACCAGGGAAACTCTCCCCTGTCAGGTGACAAGAAGGTCAGTTGGCTCTCATGCATTGAAGGAGGCATGAGCCTCCCTAGGTTGGCAGAGGGAAGGTAGTGCCCAGGATTACATAGACAATTGGCACTGGGTGTAAAAAATAGGGTTACAAAATCGTGGGATAAAAATTTAAGAGTATATATAATATAGAACATCACCAAACCCAGAACTTTTTTTAATATAAAAATCTGCTTTGTTTGTGTTTGTTTACCAGCTGAAAGAGCTCCTCCTGAGCCTCTTCACTGTACAAAGTTAAAGTGGAGCCTTTTTTTAATTATAATTTTTTAGTCAATGGAGCAATTATTTTTTATTTCTCGGCTACCTTTGGAGTTACATCATGGCAAGGTAACTACACAACCCAAACCTCTACCAAAATGTTCTAGCCATTTAAAGTTCTTCTTCTACTAGCATCAGACAATATGGTCTTTATCCAGCAGGTGACACTATTGTTTCAGGACTTGGGTCATCTAACTATAGTCTCGGTACCCAGGCTTTTTTGTTTTCTAACAACAGACCAGCGTGAGGAGTTGGACACATCTATGCCTCGTTTGTTGTGTTATTTTCTGAGTAAAAGTTTCCTCAGTTAATCATTGATTAATTATTTATTTTAATTTTAAATTAGCATGCATTTTTAAATAAATGTTCACCTTTTAGAATATCTGCTTGTTGGTTTTAGAAAGTTACAGAAGTGGACAGAAGCCAGAAAGGAGGTTTCAGAAGGCTGAAGCTATGCAATGTTCTATATCAGGGGTAGGCAACCTTAGGCAAACTGGCATAAGTGTGTGAGAGAGGTTTTTTCTTTTAAAATGTAATATTCAAAAAAGGTTTAGTCAGTTAAATGAAATCCCCTTACAAATGTGTGCAAAATACATCCTGTACATAATTCTACATTCATTCTAACTCTGAACTCGATTGACTGAGGAGGGTGTCTTGGAGATAGGTAGGTTATGAGTCTAATGATAATTAGATCCTGAAGTGAAAGAAAATATTTCAAAAGAAGAGAAAAAAAGTTTTATATGGACAATCAAAATCAGTTGGAAATATTAAATTAGATGTGGTGTCGTCAATTAAACTTAATGTTGAAATGGCACACATGACTATCAAGAAAATAAAAACATCATGGCACTTCATGTCAAAAAGGCTGCAGACCCCTGTTCTATACAGGAGCTAGGTAGAACTTATAAGGCTTTAACCTGGTAAGTAAATAGTAAACTCGAACCCATGGCAGCTCTTTTCCACCTCCTAGATCTGTTCTTAACCCCCTCTACCTCCCCTCCCCTCTCTGCTGAAGCTTTCATCACCTACTTTGATAAGAAGCTCTTTATCCAATGTTCCCATTAACTAACCAAATGCTAACCCCAATATGCCATGCCTGTCTTCCTTCTCTCTCTCTAGATGAGGTCCTAACCAGACCAACCACCTGTCCTCGAGGCCCCCTCCCTTCCTTGATCGTCCAGAGCATTTCCCCTGATTTATTCCCATTCATTAGCACCATAATCAACACATCCAAAACCTCTGGCTAAATCCCATCGGCTTTCAAGTCAGCCTTACACATCGGGGCGAATTCTTCATGCGAATAAATACGTTTCTTTTTAAAACCTTATAAAGTCAATGCAAGCGTCCACATCAGTTTCGCGAAGCGAAAAAGCGTCTTCTAATTATTCGGAACGAGTCCGAATTTTGTGTATATTCGCATATTCACCGGTGTGTAAGGACCTTTACTCTGCTACTCAAAAAACGAGTCTTGAACCCCTCGGACGTCAACAACTACAGATCTTTCCTTTCTTTCCAAAACACTTGATTGAGTTACAGTATGTTTCAGTGTAACCTCTCCTCCACAAATGTAGTTGTATTCAACGCATGTTCAGGAGTAGAGACCTCCCTCTGCTCAACCTGGCCACTCCCGTTCTCCATGACCTTACCAAGTTCAGCTGCGCTGCTTATCTCTCAGCCAATCCACGTTGCAATCACCACAGTATAAATACACCTGCGATCGTATTAACAACCTGTTTGATTTTGCTGCTCGCAAAATCCAAATCCCCTCCTCCTCCCCAACCACCTCCTTTCCCACCAATTTTGCTCATCTAACTTCGTTTTTTCTCCATCCTCCAGGAGCCCCAGGGCGGGGCAGTGTCAGAGCAAAGGCGACAGACCGCTCCTGAGCAGACAGACCTCTCCTGAGCAGACAGACCGCTCCTGAGCAGACAGACCGCTCCTGAGCAGAGCAAACGCTGCGGTCGGGCTTCCCAGCAATACACGTACTTTATTTTATTATTTTTTTATTTGAAAATGTATTGGAGGATAAACTTACATTTCATTGTGTTCAATAAATGCTGTTTAACTTGAGCAGAAGGTGTGGTCTCTTACTAGTGAACAGCAGTAGGAGGAGACTGTCAGTGAGTGACTCTGTCATTACAGTCAGTCAGTCAGTCAGCCAGTGAGCAATAACACAGGATGGAGCAAACATCACTCTACCTTCTAATCTGTGAGTAGAAACACAGTGCAATTACTCATTTGTGTATTTCATTGTACATGCGTGCGTGTGTGCTTAGTCGGGCACATATAGTGTTTTTAATTGCTCACAGAGAGTTGAATAATTTTCAACGTTGGGCGTTTGGGTGAGGGTTTTAGAAGAGTGCCATGTGTTTTCAGCTGGGAAACGATGCTTTGTGGGAACATGGCCTTAGGGTTGATTAAAGGTAATGGTTAGAAAGAATTAGGTCTAATTAAGGTTAAAGATGAATATTATGCAGGGCAGGGTTGATCATTGGATGATAAAAACATATTTAGAGTTAGTTAACATTAGCATTAACACTCTTAACCTCAGATACAATGCTTGGCTGCATTATGTTATGCATTCATCAAAATCTGAGGCAGGTAAAATAAGTCTTAATTATTTTGAGCCCTGGTCATGGAATGATCTGTAGACCAGACTTAAATTGGCTTCACTATTCCTCAAAAGTATTACCATGGACACACTAACAAGCAGCTGCTCCTGCTTTGATTGTTTTTTTGTTGTGTACATTTTTTATATTGGTTTCTTTTATTTGACTTGTTCCTTTTATATTGTTAAATCTAATTCTCCATTCTTTCTCCTTGTAGCCCTATAGGTAGTTGGTGTGTTTTCACAAATGTTATATGGTTGTCATTTGTATTGTCCTGTATTGTCATTCTGGTAAAGCTGGGTAATTTCTCTGCCTTGGCCAGTTCACACTTGAACTAGAAACGTGCGCTCCTCTGCCGGGTTGGAAAACAGTTATAGCCACCTAGAGAGGAATCTGGAAAATCTAATCACATCTTGATTTCATTTGATTTTATTTATTTAGCACACGTAAAAACAATACGAAAAACTGTACACAAAATATAAAGGGCTTATACGAGGCCTCTACCTGTATAACAACAAAAATATGAATATGATTTGTAAACAACAAAATATATAGAATTTACAAATAACATGATTGCAGTATAACATTTGATTATCCATGACAAGATTACTGATAATAATTAGCCAACATAGTTGACATATCAGATTTTACAGGATGTCAAATCCATAGAGCAACCAAGCAAACAGGGAATAGAGAAGAAAACAATTATAATAAACCAAGCAAAAGTTATCAGGGAATGCGTGATAATGGATGTGACATTATGTGACCTGGTCAGTCAGAACATTCAATTTGTTCTTGTATAAATTAGTGAAGAAAGTTGTATACCAGTAGAGAACGTGTCCCAAAGTGTAGTACCTCTGTATTTAAGGGAACATTTACCATGACTAGTACGGTAAAAGGTGGGGGGGGGTGAATATTTGTAGCCTGTCTAGTGTGTAATTTGATAATTTGTTTGGATGTAATTACTAAAAGGTTTGGGAGGAGTTGTGGGTATGTTTACACTTATAAATAAAAATGCATATTTGATAAGTGTTCATCTGGAAGACAGTAAATAGTTTTAGCTTTTTGAAAAGTGGAGCAGAGTGGTCAAGTCATTCTGAAAAAGTAACAGTTCTTACAAATCTTTTCTGAAGTAAATAAATGAGGTGGAGGTAGGAATTACATACAGTACTACTGGCCCAGACGATATTGCAGTATCTTAAGTGTGGCTAAATCAAGCTATAATATAATGTATGCAGACAGCTCTGTTTTCCTGATGACACCAATCGATCTAGATACTTTGTTGCAAACGAGATTGATGTGTTCTTTCCAGCTGAGTTTCTCGTCTACTAAATCTCCTAAGAATGTAACAGAGGTAACTTGTGATATCTCAATATCATTAATAATAATTATACAAACATCTTTACAATATATATTTTTTTTTCCATCAAAGACAATAACATTTGGAAATCTAGAAATATACTTAAAGGACAACTTTGTTTTTTTTTTACAACCAAGGTATGTTTTAGATTGTAATTAAAGTAAATAAAAGATGAGTGTTAAAATAAAAAAATGTACTGCTTTCTATAGTTTTAGCACAGTGGGCGGGCGCATTCTGTCCGGTGGCTAAATATGTATTTTTTATTACACAATAACCCGGCGTTGTCTTTATTATTTACAGTAGCTCTTCTAGCCCCCAATATCTCACATCTGGCCATCAAAGACCACAGGACCTTTTTTATTGTGTAAAAAATACATATTTAGCCACCGGACAGAATGCCCCCGCCCACTGTGCTAAAACTATAGAAAGCAGTAAATGAATAAAAAATAGCACTCATCTTTTATTTACTTTAATTACAAGCTAACATATAAACCTTGGTTGTAAAAAAGTTGTTCTTTAAGGCAAACTCATTCTTATCCCTGGCTGTATAGGCCTATATTTGATCAACACGTTGTAATAAAGCCTTGTAAGAGGAATTTCTTTCTGAAACCGTACTGATGTTCATAAAGGATTTTCTGTTTTTCCAGATGTAAAGAAATGCGTTTATAGACTAGTTTCTCCAAGACCTTTGAAAAACAGGGCAAAATTGATATTGGGCTATAGTTTATAAAGCAACCAGAATCCCCAGACTTAAAAAGAGGAATTATTTTAGCAACTTTCATACCGGTGGGAACTAGCGGAGATGTATTTTGGTGTTACAATGAAATTGCAACTTCTAATTTCCTTGTCCTCTGTGTCCCCCCCCATCCTCTGTGTCCCCCCCATCGACTTATTTTTTTATATATATATATATTTAAAAAAAATATATATATATATATTCTCTACCGGCGCTATAGCAGTAGCTCCGCAGCCTCCGCCGACCCCACCGTTCGCATTGTCAAGCGGCCCCAGCCAGACATGCTAATTGCCTCTAATAAACAAGTCGTGATCTCTGTGGCTGTGCTAAACATGTTCTGCAGGTTTTGGCTCTGCCGTCTGCCCTTATTGAAATGAAGGGTCGCTAACTCGCTATGCTGTGTCCCTCGACTCCCTCGTCCTGTGTGCACTAACAGTCACTCACTGCATGCACTGAATACCAGGCAGTGGTGGAAAAAGTACTCACATTTTTTACTTAAACAAAAGTATCAATTCTGCGATGTAAAAATACTCTTTTACAAGTAAAAGTAAGGTATTCAAAATGTACTTGAGTAAAAGTAGAAAAGTATTGGTATCAAAATGTATTTAAAGTACCAAAAGTAAAAGTACTCATTATGCAGAAGGTCTCATTTCACAAGTTTTCAAATGTGTAAAATGTATAAACATTCTTTGAAAATAGCAGATCTACAAGCTCACAACGCGTCGCAAATCTGCTATTACTGTACAAGTAGTTTTGTAATAATAATCAAAATCTACAAAGCAACTATAGTAAATAAAGTTATCAAATAATTGTAGTGGAGTAAAAGTACAATATTTTTCTATATGTAGTGGAGTAGAAGTAAAAGTATTGAAAATTGGTCCGTGGATTTTGGCGGACGTAGGCTATACACCAAACTCGCGTCTGCTCGGAGGCAGACTTACATGCCTCAAACATTGCGTATAAGTTATTAGAACGCTGTATTCTTCATGCAAAATCAATTAGAATAGTGCCAAACCTCAAGTAAAAATATTTATGTGCCCAACATTTGTCATCACATATAAAAGAAAAGAAAAAAATATGTCAAACAATCTATTACTTGGATGCATATTATAGACAATGATGCAAATGCAACCGATTCATTTTCAGTTGACTCATTTAGAGCTGAATTATTATAACCCTCACTCAGCGTGTTTTCCGTTTCTGCAAGTGTGGTCACAGTTTCGCGTATTGGACTTTCATGACAACTCCAAGGTCGCGCTATTGATTTATAACATTGACCACATCACATGAACGCAGTCTTACCCTCTGATGAGGATACAGTATGGAGGAAATCTAGCTGTTTCCATTACTCCATTTCCAATTCCGATGTAGGACAGTGGATAATATGTTCGTCCAAAGGACTGATTTCTCTCAGTAATCAATAAAGCTCTGATAAAGAATTATTGGAGATCGTCGGATTCCAGCATCGTCTTTTTACCTCAGCAAAGGTGAACGAGCAATTGTTCAGTAGAAAGGGCTTATATAATACCATTTACAAATTTTATTAGCCTTTGGTCTTGAGGTCAAACTTTGAAACGTATTCTTATTACACATGAGGCTATTACTTTATTAATGTTCAGCGAATCATCGCGTGAGAGACTCGCTTGCCAAAATACACTGATCTACAAGTTGTCAAGGCTGTGTGTCGAGACACGTAAGCTTGCAGATCTGATCATTTTGACGAGTGATGACGTTTTTTGTCTGATGTATGTTTCCGGTTGCCTTTTATGGTCTTAAATGGGCGTTGAACAATGCAAATGATCTCCACGGGAACGCGCTTGTAACTTACAAACAAAAATGAGATGCACCAAATCAAGGCTCTGCAATCCCTTTCATGAATTGCACGTCAGAATTGACTTATGCAATATACGGAAATGTACAACCAGGTTAGTAAATGAGGGCCAACGTGTACAGATTTGTGCGATTTTTGTACAAAATCTGTAGGTGTATAGCAAAAAGTGTGTTTTGAAGAAAATGCAAAATGGCAGAAGATCTAGTGTGGCACAAATGGCCAGGGCCTATGCGTCATGGGGCCTAGATGCGTTGAAGAACTATCAAAAACATTTATTGTACGTTGTGCGGTTCAAGAGTTAAATGTAAAGTGGGCTGTTATACAGTAGCTCCAGCATGAGGCCAATTGTTTTTTTTCTTCTCTATTTTATTCCATCTATTAGGCTTTTAAATGTCCTTTTCAGTGTCTTGTGCCTTGTGGTTATGGAAAGCATTTTGAATCGACTTTGTGTATAAACCCTGCTGTAAAAAGAAACTTGCCATAATGTTTATTTTTGTGAAAATGTGTAAATAACTAGTTAATGTTCCATACTATAATTGTTTTGTGAAATGCACCAATCTCACTAAGACAAGTGCAAACATACTTAAAACTAGATAAGTGAGCTTCTGACAGAGCAGATCCCCGCCAGTCGGGATTGCCTACCCAGGATGTGTTGTGAGCTGTTATAGTGCCACCATGAGGCAGATTTGAAACATTTGGAGTACCTGATCTTCCTTGGGCTACAGCGTGTGTGCAAAGTGTCACACCAATCGAACACTGTGCTCATGATTTTTGGCCCCTCCCGCAAACTTTAAAAGATCATTGAAGTTAATCAGAATTACTTAAGAGATAATGTCTACTGATTTGTTAGAGTTTTGGACAAAAGTTGTAAGAGTTGTAGCAAAATGTGTGTTTTGAAGAAAACACAAAATGGCGGAAAGTCTAGTCTGGCACAAATGACTGGGGCCTACAGTATATGGGGAGTTGAGTCATGGTCCAAGGAATCCAGGGGAAAAAATACTTTGATTGTGGACCCTTTCAAAACGTGAAGGGTCCGCCACCATGAGGCCAATTTGAAAACGTTGGGGCAGAGGTTCTTCCTTGGCCTACTGGAGTGAATCTCTCGCCTTTGGCCTGCATAACAGCCTCCTGGTGGGGATAATAATTCTTATTCTGATTCTGAAAACAGCCATCCTCTGTCGGTATCTCATTGTCTCCCTCCCTCTCTATCTAGTTGTTAATTCCATGGTGATTGTCTCAACAGAAGGTCAAAACAGTGGTGATGTTATGAGAGGTAGGTCTGTTTGTCTTCTACTGACCAAACTATTCACAACTTTCAATGTTCTCTAACAAGAAACAAGAAATATGTTTTATTTTAACATCCAGTACAATCAACTTTCTTCTCTCTCTCTGCCACCAGTCTCTCTCAGACTCAGTCCTAACAGATTTCAGTTCTTTATATTTGAGTCTGTCTTTCTGAGCTGTGAGGACAGACAGTCTAACTCTACTGTCTGGAGACTGGAGAGGACAGATATCACAAACTTCACCTCAGAGTGTGGTGCATATGACTGGGGGAAGATGAACACCACAGGATGTCTTGTCAGTCCTTTGCTCCCCTTAACAGGAAGTGGAGTGTACTGGTGTGAGTCTTCAGAGGGAAAGAGTAACACTGTTAATATCACTGTGACTGGTACGTTCAGCAAATCAACAACTTTGTTCTGTTTTCAGTATTTGATCTTTTATTATGTTTTAAAAACACAATAACAGATCCATTTTTTACATGAAAGACAACAAACAAAACTGTTTTTTATACAGATGTCTTTAATGTCAAAACGTCATCATGTTGTTCAGAGTGATGTAATCTCAATAAACGTCTCTGCTATTCTGCTGTTATTTATCATTGTTCAGATGGAGCTGTGATCCTGGAGAGACCTGTACTTCCTGTAATGGAAGGAAGTAATGTCACTCTGCACTGTAGGACTCAGAAGACATCCTCTGACCTCCCAGCTGATTTCTATAAAGATGGATCCTTCATCAGGACTGAGTCTACAGGACGGATGACCATCCACCATGTTTACAAGTCTGATGAAGGATTCTACAAGTGTCACATCTCTGACCGTGAAGAGTCACCAGAGAGCTGGATGGATGTGAGAGGTGAGATAATTGTGTAATAGTATGTATCACATACTTACACTTTATTTGTCCTGTGGACAAGGCCGGACAAAATGACTGAGATTGTGCTGATTGGTCAGCTGCTGTAACCCCGAGGGCTGATACAGTTGATTGAATCAATGCAATCAAAGCCATATCTTCGCTAGAGGTTATAGGGCAGTTAATCAATCAGCGTAGCGTACATATACTGTGTAGTGTACACAAAGTGATAATTCCTCTGGACGGCGTGTGTCACAAAGACTGACATGGTGGTAGGGCCTAGCACTTCAGCATCCTAATGGTTGATAGGTGCAAAGGCTTACCAAGATGTGGCCGCAGCAGTGACATGAACAAAGTCGTTGGGTGGTGAGTGGACCATGCATGTAATATTCTTTGCAATTTTCATCGGAGAATCCACTTAGGACTCTAAGCCTACAAATATAATACAGCTCTTTTAAGAGGAAAATGCGTCTCATTCTGCTTCAGTTTCTCCAGCCTCCAAAGACAATGACCAACCAGACCCTCCCTCTGTCTCTCTGCCTCCATATTTCTACCCTCTGATGTGTGCTGGAGGCTCCATCTTTCTACTGATTCTGGGTGTGTGTCTCTGGAAGAAATGCAGAGGTACGTCATTGATGTTCGCACATACAGCTATTTAGAGAAGTATAAGATTCCACATTAGGTGCTATAACTGTTTCTGTTTGATTTCTGAGACGAGCACCAATGAGCATCGCGCATGGTACATACATGCGCAGAGCAAGTTCTGTCAGGGAACTCAGTGCAGTTGCTGCTGGCCGACCATTAGTCGGTCTCAGCCCCATGCTTCTATTCTCAACCAATCACATACTCACTTCATAATAAATAATGCTTTAAAACTTGCTCACCCTCCACCACCCCAGCTACCATCTGTCGTTTTGGATCTACATTTATGTACTGTGGATTCAGAGTCCCTATTGTATTCAATACAAATATTTTCTCCATTCATGAGTTGTCCTGACTGAACTGTAGAAAGAAACGCTTTGGTTTTATCATTGGGGAGTCTTTTTTTGTAGTCTATAGGTTTGGATTAGGTTATCCATTCTTCTGACTAGCTGTCTTTAATCTTGTCCAGAGCATAAGCCACTTAAAATATGAAAGGAAAATACTTTTCCTGTAAACAGCACTGGCAGCTGACTGATCATTTTGCTTTTTACATTGCTTAAGAAACATTGCTTTATTTGCCACTGATCTACAGTCAACCTAACTTGAATTTATTGTATTTTATTTAAGCTGATGCTAAGTGTTTATCTGCTGCAGGCTGTAGGACCGACAGACAGAGTAAAGATGTGATATATGCTGATGTGACTGTAAAGCAGGAAGATAGACACAGGACCAGGAGAGGTACAGTGACACTTAAAACACGCTAAATTATTATAATCAACACCACATGTAAATCACTCACATAAACAATACTGATCACACACTTATTGTGTTGTTTAGTTTAGTGTCAACTATTTTAACACCTTTTCTTTTCTTTTCCAGACCAGACCTCTTCAGGACAAGATATCTACTCCATGGAGACGATAAACACAGGTCAGTCACAATGTACACACCTACAGTATATGGATTTGAAAATTACACTGTTTACGTAATAGCCTGGTTTAGATACAGGGAGAACAGTTGACCCAGAGAGAGGAACTGTCTCTCTCCACTGTACCAAATAAAGGATCAAACGCCCCACAAAAGTAACAAAAGAAAGAAAGAAAAATAACTAGGTCTAATTGAGGCTAATGTTAGTTAGTTAATTAAAATTACAATGTCAAGGACCAGGCCAAAAACGTTGGTATTATTATTAACGCAGATTTGGAGTCCCTCATCAGAAATGTGAATTATTAATCTTTTTGACAATTTTTCAGCTATCCAAGTATGTTGTCTTCTGTGCTTTGTTTTAGATGCCACCACCTACTCTGACATCAACCACACAGCGAGGAGGAACCCACTGACATAGGAAGGTTAAAATTACACCCTTTGACCAACCTTACATCGATATTTATCCATAGACAGCAATGATATGTGTAACTGATTAATTGAGTACAATGGACCACAATGGAAACAAGCTCCCTGGGGCTTTTTGTGTTATTATTTTAGCATAACCTTTGACTGTACTACCTGTACTGTTAACAAACCTGTTAATAAAGTATTCATTCAATCAATCAATCAATCGACCCCTGTCCAATGAGTCCTTGCTGTGAAAGAACACTTTCAGTCACAACAATTCACTACCTATTATCTTGCTGCAATCTGAGAATATATTATAGTTAATAAATGAAATATCAGTTAGATTACATTGCAGTGCTTATCAGGTCATATTCCTGTGTCATTTACGAGGGATTTATGATTGAAATATAATTTAGTTGCAGTAGAGGGATGCTATGACATTTAAAATGCTTCTGCTTAAATAGTTTGACAATATTAGCTTTACAGGGGAATATGGTTAATAAGTGAAATATACTGTATTAAAGTTAAATGCCAATGCAGAGCTTAGTATTCACTAAGCTTGTTTACGCCCCCATTTTGTACTTAAAATTCCCACGTTACGAGTCTGATTCATCTTTTTTTTGTCCGTGAATTTTCCTCTGTCTCTGCCTCCAGTCTCTCTAAGACTCAGTTCTCCTGACAGATCTCAGTTATTTATGTATGCGTCTCAGCGTCTGACCGTCTGTCTTTCTCATA
Source organism: Gymnoscopelus braueri (assembly GCF_963280865.1). Lineage (NCBI taxonomy): Eukaryota > Metazoa > Chordata > Actinopteri > Myctophiformes > Myctophidae > Gymnoscopelus > Gymnoscopelus braueri. The sequence continues at coordinate 16,739 of NW_027660942.1, read as the reverse complement.
TACATAAATACTCTCATACACTGGTCTTACCTCTAGGCTTTATGCCCTCATGTTTTAAATGTTCTGTTTCAGTTTCTTAGATGATTTTAATGATGTGATGTTTCTTTTGTATGCAACTGCCTATTGAAGCACTTTGGGATTTTCACAAATGTAAAGTGCATTATAAATAAAATGCATCATTATTATTATTTCTGAGCTGTGAGGACAGACCGTCTAACTCTACTGTCTGGAGACTGAAGAGGGCTGATATCACAAACATCACCTCAGAGAGTGGTAAATATGACTGGGGGAAGATGAACACTACAGGATGTATTGTCAGTACCTTGTTCCCCCTAACAGGAAGTGGAGTTTACTGGTGTGAATCTTCAGAGGGAAAGAGTGAGAGTGTTAATGTGACTGGTATGTTCTTTTTCTTTTTTTCTGTTTCAATATTTTTATTAGACAAGAAAGAAAATAGACAATCCACCACGAGTATGACAGGACAGAGGGCACAACACACCCCAACATAACAATACACTAAAAACAAAACACAGAAGAGAGAAACAAATCCTAAAAGACTTCACACCAAATACATTATATAATCATCACATTATTGCTGCAAACGACCTCTCTACCACTGGTATGTTCAGTAAATCAACTTTGTTCTGTTGTTCTGTTCATGTCAGCACCTCATCATGTCTGCTCGACGTAGACTTACATGGGACCAAATGATAGACCGATTTTCTGTTATTTTCAGTTGACCTATTTAGAGCCGAATTATTAGATCCCTCTGCGTGTTCGCCGTGGCCACAGTTTAGCCTTTTGGGATTTCATCATGCCAACTCCAATGTCGCCCTATTCATTTATAATATTAACCACATCACATGAACGCAGTCCTATACCATCTGATGAGAATACAGTATGGATGAAATCTAGCTGGGTCCATTACTCCATTTTAAATTCCGATGTAGGACAGTGGAGGGTTCCTCCAAAGGACAGATTCCCCTCCGTAATCAATAAAGCTCTGATAAGCTCTGATATTGGCGGATTCCAGCATCATCTCTACCTCGGCAAAGGAGTAATTGTTCAGTAGAAAGGGCCTATGCAATATCCATTCCAAGTTTTATTAGTCTTTGGTCGTGAGGTTAAACTTAGTAAACAAACTTCTTATTATCATTACATGTGAGAGAAGCCTATTCACTTTATTAACGTTCGCTTGCGCTGATCTACAAGTTGTCAAGTGGGTGCATCCCGCCGTGCTTGTAGATCTGTCCATTTTTAGAAGTCAATTCTAACTGACGCTCAGATTATACTAAGATCCCCTGACCCATTTTGAGGAGTGGTGACGTTTCTTTTACACATACACATAGATTTTATTGTTTTATTGTGTTACAGATGGAGATGAAGAGAACAGTTTTAAAGCACATGGTTACTGCTTGCTTACCATGTGTACATGTACCTTTACTTGCACGAAAACACCCCAGGACCCCAAGAACACACACATACACCGCCCACCCCTACCCCCACCTCCACATCATCCTCTCACCTTTGTGAGTTATGGAACAAAACAAGTAGCTCTGTACAAGTGGGTATTTTCTATAGTTATGGAAACGTCTCTGTTTGTAAACCGCAGCGGTTAAACCGTTCTGAGAACAATGACTTTTGCCAACAAGTTCACATGGTCCGCTGTATATGTTGCATTGTGCATCAGTGGAAAATATGTGCTGTGGTTTTCAGGTGCGAAAACCACTATGTGTGTCGTCCTCTACTGCAGTTTGATGTTTGTAAGTAGATAGTATACAGGAAACAATAAAAAACCTTATGAAAACACAAGTTTGCTCAACTTGAATATTGATTGCTAAAATAAACTAATGTCCCAAAGTACATTGTGAAGCGCTTTGGATAAAGTCACTATACCTTGCAGACCATTTCTGAGCTTTGAGGTCAACTTCACCAGCTAGTACACAATTACATACCAAAGAAATGTAATCAATAGAACACATTTCATACAACAAATAAACACGATGTCAAACACAAACTTTATCCAAACATTAAGCACATTGGAGCAGTAAAATAGTTCCCCCACTGTAATTATTTAGTTTGTTAACCATTTATTATGTATCTGTATGGCAGCCTGCCATCTCTCCCAGTCCCTACCCTGTCTGTAGACTGTGTGTCTGTGTGTAGGCCTACTTAAGGGGAAAAATAGACAGTGATTATAGGGCAACCCAAAAGCCGAGTGGTTAGGGTGCATGCATACCACATGGGCGCAAAATACCCTGATCAGCGAGTCCTTCCCTACTCTCTCTCTCTCTGCATCTACTCTCTCTCTCGCTCTGCATTTCCTGCCTCTCTTCACTCTGACTGTCAAAATAAAGGCTTAAAACGGACCCTAAAAATAACGTAACCAGTTAAACCCATATATACTTATTAGACGGGTTCCCTCAGGGGCCTATACTAGGTCCGCTCCTTTTTTCCATTTACAACAAATCTCTTTCCCAAAAATTTACAAGCTAGTAAAGAGCTTGGAGATCTGCTGTTTTCGCCAAATGTTCGCCCTAGAATGAGGATGCTAGGGTTCATGTAGTTAAAGAAAACAGTTGGTGCTTGACGGTACCTACTGTGCGTGACTCAACCCCCAGTCTGAGTAAAAGACAAGACACAAACATCCCGAAGGAACTACTAGGCTGGGTGCTGGATCAAAAGTTCAGCATGTGAAAAAGATTAAAATATGCACACCAATGATGCTACCACCATGTATTTGGCAACGTTTCGAGACACCAGGTCTTCTCACAGTGATATAAGAGAGAGTGACTCTGCTGATCAAACAAGAGTTTTAACTACTTCATCTTCATTTGGGGGAAGCGAGAGCCCCACACCACCAAACAGAGGAAGTACTGTGTCGACTTCGCATTTACAACTACTTAAAACAAGCGAGAGGATTTTTCAGACAGGCCTGAAAACAAAAATGCTACTTTCATGCAGGGGTGGTTACGTTGCAAAAGGATTACATTTAAGTTCAATTAAAAAAATCGATGAATGCAATATGGAAAGAAATATCACATCTTAACATTACAGTGTGTAGCAATTTTATTTTTTTACGAGGAAATAAAAAGAAAAGAGCGCTGTGTCACCTGTCAAATGTATCCAGCTCTTTGGTGATTCTCCAAAGGCCAGAGAATAGAGATGTTACACAATCATGTAGAATCCTTCATCAGATTTGTAAACACAGTTGATCTCTGAATCGCATCTTTCTCCTGGACTTACAGCTCAGCCAGGGAGACTCAGACTGACACAACTGAGATCTGTTTGAAGTGATGGTCAGAAAGACTGAAGGGGACAGAGACGGGGGGAGCTGACAGAGAGAAAGGACACAGACACAAATGCATGAATGTTCTGAAACCTCAACACAACTGCAAGCCAATGTTTTTTATAATCACAGGTCCAGTGTCCATTAAAGTCAAGTAAATATTGAATTCAGACAGGACAGATTCAACACTTAGGGCACATCTTGGGGCAATAAATGAAGCCATCAAAACATTCGCATAAATAATACACATAAACATAAACAACACAGTATGCACGCACGCACGCACGCGCACGCGCACGCACGCACGCACGCGCACACACACACACACACACACACACACACACACACACACACACACACACACACACACACACACACACACACACACACACGAGAAGGACAGCCTGAGGAAGAGGGCATGGTTACAGTTTTTCTTATAGCGAACACCCCCCCTCCATCTGCAACCCCACCTTTCGGAAACAAACAAGTTTCTCTGTACAAGTGGCTATTTTTTCACACACACACACACACACACACACACACACACACACACACACACACACACACACACACACACACACACACACACACACACACACACACACACACACACACACACACACACACACACACACACACACACACACACACTACTACTACTGCTACTGCTCTTTATCTTATGGGGTCTGTAGGGGAAAACAGGACTTCCTGTGATGTTGTGTAGAAAGAACAGCCATAATAACTGGGGGGGGGGGGCAGTCATCATACTCTCCATCTCCATCTGTAACACATACAGACTATGTGGAACAGCCATCATAACAGAGGGGCATCTTTGATCATTGTAGTTGATGGAAACAGTTGTGGTTAGAGGCTCAGAGGAAACACAAGAAACCACAAGTTTCATTTACTGATGGTGATCTGAATTTCACTTCAACAATGAATTTAGGAACCATTGTAATAATATTATTTTATGGAATGTTTTCATTGTTTATCATTTGGATGGATAGACAAGATATTCGCTGATGTTTAGGCTCACAGTATAAGTATAAACGCAACACATTTAAGACAGCAGCGCATGCCTGGCCTCTGGTCCTATTATTGATAATACATATTTCACCCTGTGGTGTTTCTAATATCATGCCATGGTTTCACATATTTAAAGGATGAAACTGGAACTAGAAATCCTAAACATTTTTGCCATATTTGGTAAGAAAGCCCCAAAACACAGCATGCAGGGTCTAGAACATTAATCATACTATGTGAAGGCTGTCATGTCACATTTAGGCCACAAAGTGTCACTGTAGACATCCAGCAGTGTAGTTTTTCTAAACTTACAGGGCAGCTGGCCTCATGAGATCATAGTTCTGTTGATCACCAGGAGTCCATATGGTCAGCCCTACACTTACATCTTTCTACTGAAACCTACAGTGGTCAGTAGGTGGTTCATAATTTCTTCTTTGGATGGCAGGGGAAGACAATGAGCTGTGCACTCCTCATGCTTGGAGTCAGTTGTCAGACACTGCCACTTACTGACTGAATCTCTGGTCAAGATCCATTCCAACATCTTCATAGAGACACCTCAAAATACTGTATGTTTTTATAATTTTAGCAAAAAGCTATAATTGCAATGGAATCCATATTGGTAGATGACTTTTATGCAACTCATGATCTCCTCAGGTCTCCATGTGTCTGTGTGAAAGTGAATATCTTGAATATTTATTTTGGACATTATTTTATGGAACCAAGTACACTAAACCAAATGGGTCAGACACCTGGATGGGTGTGATTTAGCATAACATTTCAATGTATTGAAGTGGACCCAAAAACAGACGAGTAGGCAGGCAAGTCAAGTCCAGTAATATTTATTCAGCAAATGAGAAAGGCTTACACGAAGGGTAAAACAAACAGCAAGGCAGAACATTAGACGAGGAACACGCAGTACATGTTTAGGATCCATATATAGGCAACAAACTGATTACTGGCCACAGGTGAGCACAGGTCAGGGAGCTGCAGGGCTGATGAGGGGGAGTGGAGTCAGGTGTATCTGCATCTGTCAGTCCTTGTCCCTTTTATGCCCATATATGGAGATATCTGATGTCATCAATATATGCCCATATATTGGCATGCCCATATATGGACGTATCGGTCGGATTGGCGGTTGTGGACAACCGCCTATCCGAACGGCACCGCACTCCCTCGAGTCCTTGTAGATGCACACACCGAGTTTGAAGTCGGTTGGTCCCTTAATGCACATGACCATATATGAGCATAGCGGTCGGATCTGTGGCTCTGGACAACCAGATGTCAATGCCATATGGGAGTATCGGGTTTGTTTATGGTTATGCCAGACTGAGTCATAAGTGACGGGCCCTATTAATGGACATATCGGGGTTGTTTATGGTTATGTCTGAGTCATAACGACGGTGGCCCGCCAGCCCTCCCATTAGCCCATTTTAATATAGGATAGGATTATGGCACATTGATACATTAGCTGTGGACTGTTATTTGTTATTGTTGCTGTGAATGTCTCTGTCTCTGTCTCTGTCTCTGTCTCTGTCTCTGTCTCTGTCTCTGTCTCTGTCTCTGTCTCTGTCTCTGTCTCTGTCTCTGTCTCTCTCTCTCTCTCTCTCTCTCTCGCTCTCTCTCATACATATTTTTATGTTAAAATGGCGTCTTCTACCAAATGGCGTCTTCACAGGGTATCCACAAAACATGTGGATATCTACAATTGCATTGTTGCCAGTCACAATTCTAATTACAGATATCTGAAATTGGGTTTTTGGGGTCACAAAGTTCCATATACAAAAAACTGGCTTCGATTGCTCCATTGATCAGGCACCAGCGGTCTCCTCCCACCAACAGCAGCAGTAGGAGGAGTCTGTATCCTTCAGTACCAATGTAGTCTCCTCCTACCCATCAGTCAGTGAGCAGTAACAGGATGGAACAAACATCACTCTACCTTATAGTCTGTAAGTACAAACACACAATGCAATGAATTATGGTAGGGTTAGAATTAGGCCTATGAGGTTAAGATGAAGATTAATACGATTATGAAGCATGGCAGTCGATCATTGGCTGATGCATGGGGAATAAATTCAATCGTAAAAGTAAGAAACAATCTGCACTCTCTGTGGAAGTCTTAGGAGTCTTTTGTAATAATGTTGAAGATCCACAGCAGCAGCAGTCAACCAAACAAACTAACGGACGCTTTTCGGCACGTAGGCCTTCCTCAGTATTACTAGTTGCATACAAGCGGAAGTGACATATAGCTTATATACAATTACAATCATACAGCTGTGTCTCATTGTTAAATTACATCTATAATACAAAATGCAATTATCACTAAATGCATCACAATAAGGGTATAATAATAATGAACAGATCTCACAATAAACCACAATACCAGATAATCAACTCTTCCTTTAGACCTTTTGGGAACTCAGTATTTAAGACAATGAATCCAAAATGCCTCTCTTTGCAGCAATAAATCGTCTACCTCAAAACCTTGAAACCTTGTAGTAGGCTATATATGTCGTGTCCTATGGTATTGAAATGTCTGGCAATTGGGGATTTTTCATCCTGGGTCCTAATATTACTTTTATGTTCAGTAATTCTGGTCCTCGTGGTTTCTGTTACGTATGAAAAACTAAAAGGGAACTAAGAACCAGAATTACTGAACATAAAAGTAATATTAGGACCCAGGATGAAAAATCACCAATTGCCAGACATTTCAATACCATAGGACATGACATATGTAGGCCTACAAGGTTTCAAGGTTTGGAGGTAGTTAGTCTTTTAAAAATAGGAGGGGACAGAGACCGTTTACTGCTACAAAGAGAGGCATTTTGGATCCATTCTCTTAATACTGAGTTCCCAAAAGGTGTAAATGAAGAGTTGATGTTGATAGATTTTTGTAAATTATGTGGTATTGTGGTTTATTGTGAGATCTGTTACTTTAAGGAGTAGTTCACCCAAAACATTTCTTATTTTATATCTATATTTTTGAGATCTTTTTGTTTCTATCGTATTCCTAAGCCAATAATTTGATGACCGGCGGAGTCTCCTACCCTCAAAGAGTCTCAAAAGTGTCTCCTACTGAGTTTCCTATTGACCGATGACCCAGTCATCAAATTATTGGCTCAGGAATGCGACAAAAACAAAAAAATGTCCCTGAATTCAAGGCTGTGCAATTGATAGAAAATAAGTCATTTTTGGGGGGAACTACTCATTTTGTATTATAGATGTAATTTAATAATGAGACACAGCTGTATGATTATAATTGTCCATGAGCTACAGTATATGTCACTTCCGCTTGTATGCAACTAGTAATACTGAGTAAGGCGTACGTGCCGAAACGAATTATTTTGTTTGTTTGTTTGGTTGACTGCTGCTGCGGATCTTCAACATTATAAAAAAAGACTCCAAAGACTTCAGAGAGTGTGGATTGTTTCTTCTTTTTACTTATTAACAATAATCTGCACCCAGTTCATTCAAGACCATCTCAAGACTGTCCTCGAGTTGAGCGTACCTTTCCTTTGTAATAAATGTAATCAAAATTGGGCAGGTTGTATCTGTGTGTAAAATAAATGTTGTAGGCCTACTCTAATAATAATAATAATAAATTTTATTTGTAACGCACTTTATATTTGAAACAAATCTCAAAGTGCTAATGTGTAAAAACACTTTAGCGTGTGACAAATTAATTAAAAAACGAATCTTTCTTTCTTTCTCTTTCTCTTTCTTTCTCTCTCCCTCTCTCTCTCTCTCTCTCTCTCTCTCTCTCTCTCTCTCTCTCTCTCTCTCTCTCTCTCTCTCTCTCTCTCTCTCTCTCTCTCTCTAGTGGTTAATTCCATGGTGATTGTCTCAACAGGAGTTCAAAACAGTGGTGATGTTATGAGAGGTAAGTCTGTTTGTCTTCTACTGACCAGGTGTTCAAATTATCCACAACTATTATAGAATCAGGGAATACGTTTTTGATTTTAACATACAGTACATGATCATCTTTGAACTTCTCTGTCTCTGCCCCCAGCCTCTCTCAGACTCAGTCCTGACAGACCTCAGTTCTTTATATTTGAGTCTGTCTTTCTGAGCTGTGAGGACAGACAATCTAAATCTACTGTCTGGAGACTGAAGAGGACAGATATCACAAACTTCACCTCAGAGTGTGGTACATATGACTGGGGGAAGATGAACACCACAGGATGTCTTGTCAGTCCCTTGCTCCCCTTTACAGGAAGTGGAGTGTACTGGTGTGAGTCTTCAGAGGGAAAGAGTAATACTGTTAATATCACTGTGACTGGTACGTTCAGCAAATCAATAACCTATTTTAATTTTATGTGTTTTAGTTGTTTCTTAAAGATCATTAAAATTGTACGTAACGTCATCATGTTGAGGTTGTTCAGGTGTTATTCTGCTGTTATTTATCATTGTTCAGATGGAGCTGTGATCCTGGAGAGCCCTGTACTTCCTGTGATGGAAGGAGGTAATGTCACCCTGCGCTGTAGGACCTCCTCTGACCTCCCAGCTGATTTCTATAAAGATGGATCCCTCATCAGGACTGGGTTTACAGGACAGATGACCATCCACCATGTCTCCAAGTCTGATGAAGGATTCTACAAGTGTCACATCTCTGACCGTGGCGAGTCACCAGAGAGCTGGATGGATGTGAGAGGTGAGATAGTTGTGTAATAATATATGTATATCACATACTGAGGAGTGATGAAATGACTCAGAGGTTTTGCTGATAGGTCAGCTGCTGTATAACCCCTACGCAGTGGTGGAAAGTAACTAAGTACATTTACTCAAGTACTGCACTTACAGCAAGTAAAAGGTTTGAGGTACCTTTACTTTATTTAAGTATTTCCATTCTTCGATCCTTAATACTTACCACTAAAGTTATGTTGTAGATTTAGATTGTTATTACAAAACATACAATTAGGCATTAAGCAGATGCTCTTATCCGAGTGACTCGATGTGAGTTGACAATAAACAAGGTAATTAATCACATAAATAGAATGCAGAGAGAACAGTTTAGTGCCTCTAAGAATATAGATACCAGGTAAACAATTAACCTAGTGTCTATACAATATGCTAAAAAATAACATTAAACTAAACTAAAGATATCAGCTGAACCTAGCATCTGTATAAATACTAGCTAAATCGTATTCTTAAAATTTGTGGTCGAGAAAAACAGGTCTAAGAAACAAAAGACATGAGAACGAGTGACATGGATATGTCTGCATAGCAGTAGCCATATACTGGTCAGTCACTAGATAGTCCTGCGTGGAAAGCCAACATCTTATCCACTAGCCTAAAGGGGAATTCTCCATTGGCCGGAGGAGATATTAGGCTTTAGGTCATCAGACAGAGGCTCTGAGCCACTTTGCTACACTCCACTACCAATAAATATGAGTCATGTCAGCAATACTTTCCATGCTTCAAAGATGTGTTTAAGAGGAATATGTGTCCTATTCTGATTCTCTAGCCTACAAAGACAACGACCAACCAGACCCTCCCTCTTGGTGCTTAATGCTTAATCCCTACTCTAAGCCTAGGAATAAATGATGCTGAAGCAGAATTTAAATTAGTACATTTAAAAGAGATGCACAGCTCTTTTTAAGAGGAATATATTGTGTCTCATTCTGCTTCAGATTCTCCGACCTCCAAAGACAATGATGACCAGTCAGACTCTCCCCCCCTCCCTCTGCCCCCATATTTCTACCCTCTGATGGGTGCTGGAGTCTCCATCTTTCTACTGATTCTGGGTCTGTGTTTCTGGAAGAAATGCAGAGGTATGTCAGTGATGTTCACACATACAACCATTTAGAGAAGACAATGATTTGTACTGGCAGCTAACCTGATCATTTTTCTATTTCCATTGATTGCTCAACCAATTGCTGCAGGCTGTAGGACAGACAGGCAGAGTGAAGATATGACGTATGTTAATGTGACTAAGAAGCAGGAACATAAACACAGAGGGAGGAGAGGTACTTTTATATTATATTACATCTACATTATAAGTACTGAATAACTCTACATAAAACATTTTGAGTGAGCAATGTAAATGCTCAAATATTTATTACTTTTTTTTTCTTTTTACAGATCCATGTTGTGTCAGGTAAATACAGTATTGATCTCTGTCTATTCATCAACATAACGTTAGTAGAGCAACTTGTTTTCTACTTAATTTCTGTTAAACATATTTTAATTACAGAACCGTTCAGTCTCAGGGAACCAATCAGGGCTCGGCGGCAGACCAGAGGACCAATCAAAGTGAGGCTGATGATGTGTACTGCCCACTGCAGCATGGTCAGTCTTTGAACCAATTATGGTCGTTAAGAACACTTTTTTTTCCTTTCTTTTGTTAGGGTAGCCAATTATCTTTATACCCCTTTTTATCCCCAATTTAGTCGTTATGCCAATTAATTCACCCTCCCCACCCGGCTTCCCTCCCCCGAACACGGGCCAATTGTGTTTGTAATAGACGCTCGGCCAAGCCGGAAACACCACAGTGATGAGTGATTTGATACACTTCTGACAACTGGTTCAATTTTTTATCTAAATTATAATGTTTAACAACTAAAATAAAGCATCTTAAAGGGATATCTCACTTTCAAAAATTGTTTGGGTAATTCTATCGTCTACTCAGGCTTTCGGGAGCACCCCGGACAGTTTTTAAGTTGATTGATTCAGTATTTAGATATTTGATATTCATTTTATCAGACACGCCCCCTTCCTATACAAACCCATTGTAACTTCAAACTCCATTTTAACCATGTTAGATTCATCGGAAACAACGTCCTTGGTACTGGTGACTGGTATTGTCCTTCTAATACATGAGGAGACTGTGTTTTTTCAATTACTTTTTTCGTTTATTTTTAATAATGTTTTGGGGAAAATTAAAAGAAATTAATACAATAACAAAATGAAATAAAATAAATGAAAAAAGTAATTAAAAAAACATGGCCCCCTCACGTATTAGGAGGGCAGGGTGAATCACCAGAACAAAGGACGGGTGTTTTTGATGAATCTAACATGTTAAAAATTAAGTTATAATGGGTTTGTATAGGAATGGGGCGTGTCTGATAAATTGAATATCAAATATCTAAATACTGAATCAAGCGACTTAAAAACTGTCTGAATGTCCTTTTTGGAGGTATATAAAAGTAATTGGCAGACTGAATCATGTTTGAAATAATAACAGAAATAAGAAACACTGTTTATTTGTTTACCTTTAGGCGACCAAAGCATGTATGGAGTAATCCAGCACTCAGATGACTATGAAAATGGTACAGGTACTTTTTAAAGATCAAATCCAGTGATTTTAATCTCAATTAGTTTGGTTTTAGTTTTGGTTTCATAACTTCTTTGCATTTAACCCATCAGTGACCAGTCCCAGGGTGCGCTCCGGGAGCAGTTAGGAGTTCAGTATCTCTCTCAGGGAAACCACAACACGAAGCCAGGAGGAGCCGGGAATCGAACCGAGGACCATCCGAGAGTTCAGCACACTACTGCCTGTCACACATTCCACTGTGTGAGGAGTAGATGTGATACTGACACGCACGCACGCACGCACGCACGCACGCACGCACGCACGCACGCACGCACGCACGCACGCACGCACGCACGCACGCACGCACGCACGCACGCACGCACACACACACACACACACACACACACACACACACACACACACACACACACACACACACACACCCACCCCTATTCAGTGCCTTGCTCAAGGACTCCTCAGCAGGATGGTTGTATAGAATCAAAAGAGATTGAGACCTTATGATTATGTATGATTATAATTAATTTACTATACTTTTATTTATTGCATTAGGTTTTTTAGGTTGGTGATGTATAGGGAGTCAAAGTCAGGGCTTCATGTAAATACTTGTGTAATACCTCGTGTTTACCTTGCTTATTGTAAATTGCTCTAGTCTGGATTAAGAGCGTCTGTTAAATGCTTCAATTTTAAATTGTAATAAAGTTGTGTTGACTTTGGTAATAATGTATGCAATATCAATACAGTTTTCATTTCATGGGTTTTGGCATGTGCATCAAAGAGTAGAGGCAATCTTGAAAGCTGATTTTCCTTATTTTCAATCCTCTAAATTTCACGTCTGTACTTGTGTAAACATTCTTCATGAATCATTATAAACTATCTTAATGTTTTTGTCCATACAAATAATTTGTATTGTAGATAATTTGTTATGTAAATCATTTTATAATAAATATTTTTGAATAGATTCGAATGCTTCCTGCTTCTGTCATAGGTAATTAGTCATTTGTAATTACAAGGATAATTAGATAATTACAAGGATAATTAGAATTGTCTATCCATCAATCTCATATATGTTTTTAGTGGAAGATTGAATTAGTGGGACTTTAACCAGGTGTAATGTTACTCTGAAGAGAACGGGATGTCATTGACAGGACGCTTCCAACATCAAAACCACCACAGCACATTAAAATACCAACTCAACACAAAAACCCTACATTGAATGTATAGTTTTTTTTAATTACTTTGTTTCATGATCTAAAAACAAATCCAAGAAACATTACATTTTTATCATAGCCTACAATTTAAAATGTTTGGGGTAGAACAAGTACATTTATTTCAACCATTCAATCAATACATTTATTTCATATAGTGCCAAATTAAAAGTTGTCTCAAGACACTTCATTTGTAAAGCAGGTCAAGACCATTCTCTTACAGAGACCCTGACCCAACATTCCCCCAGTAGCAAGCACTTATCAGGTCTTGGCAGTCTAAGCCTACAGCAACATAAATGTTATGAATGTTATGCCAGGCCAGCCCTAACATTCTTTTCTCTCTACTACCTAAATGTATATCATTGAAGGACCCTTGTAGAAAGTTTACTTAATGTAGGTAAAAGACTAGATAACCCAAAGATCATCTTACAAAAATATTAACACACGCACACGCACACACACGCGCACACACACGCGCACACACACACACACACACACACACACACACACACACACACACACACACACACACACACACACACACACACACACACACACACACACACACACACACACACACACACACACACACACACACACACACACACACACACACAGTGTTTCACACGTTTTAGACTTTTAACTATCTTCAGGTGTAGTCTGGTAAAGGTACAATCTGCATTATCTTTGGTTGTGACTGTTGTCAGTGCAAGCAACTTTGCACTTAATTGTCTTTAACTAATCAGAGCTGCAGACCGTCGGACTTGGAACCATTAGAGAATGTATTTATGGTCTCAATCAGAATCAAGTATTCAACAATGGTGTGTAATAAAGCTATAGGATTTTTCTACATAATGTTACATTTTGTGTTGTATGATTTCTATTGTTTTAATAGATGAAGTGCACGGTTACAGTTTTTCTTATAGCAAACCCATCCGCACCCTAGCTTGTGGAACAAACAAGTTTAAAGTTTCTCTGTACAAGTGGCTATTTTTGTATAGGTATTGAAACATCTACGCATATTAACCACAGCAGCAAACAGTTTCTTTGAAAACAAAGCCTATCAACAATGAGCTCAGTGGTCTATGTAGCTGTTGCATCCTGAATAGATGCTCTGTGGTTTTAAGGTGTAAAAAAACATAAAACAAACTCAATTTCTGTACTCTGCTGCAGTCCTCATGAACACTCACCTTGTTGAGTATGTGTTATACTGCTTCATGTTTGTAAGTATATATATATACAGTATATAACATAATTATTCTTCTGACGCTGTTGTGGAATGTGTGCATGCAATGATTAATTTCACAAAAGGATGTTTGTGAAACCAACTACCAACTAAAATTAAGGGAAAACTCAGAAAAGAGCCAAAACTGAAATAAATCCAATTTATAATTCCAAATATCATCAGGAAAAAAATTATGATGTCAGTTCTTTCAATATGAGTTTATGTCAGTGACCTGTGAGGTAAAAGATGGACGCCATGATGGCTGTTGATACAAGAAAGTGTCTCTGTCTGAGATTGAATTATAAAATGCTCCTGTACCATCCTCTATCCACAGGGTTACCCAAACACTGGGTCAGGAGGACCCATTTTTGGGCAACTGACCCATTTTTATCGGTTGTGAGTAAATATCGACTTTTTAACATTTACTACAAATTTGTTTTTAATTATTATTTCAAATGATTCAAAAATATAATTCCCTTAAATGTAAAACTTTTAATAGTGAAAATAGCAGATCTACAAGCTCCCAGCAGAGACACCAATCTTTTGTGTGTCAAGCTGAAAGGTTTGGTAACCTCTGCTCTACCTGTACAGCCGCGGCCTGTAGCCTACCTGTGTGAGTTCACATCAGGGGAGAGAAGCAACACTGTGAACATCACAGTTCATGGTCAAGACAAGCATGAATATGTTGAAGCCCATGCACTGCGCAATGGTGTGGCCATTTCAGTGAATGAATGCCATGAGTGTTGTGTTATCGTTGTGTTAACAAAGTCATAACAGTTTAACTTCATAGTGTGAGTTTTAAGCTGTGAGTGTAAGGTACTTTCTCAGTAAGTGAAATCACCACAAAGCGTCATGAGGATGGCTGTGGGATTCTGTTTCCGGAGTTGTGGTTTCCTGTCTTCAGGGGGAGACAACTCAGCCACGTTGGCACATATCCTGTTAGACCCCACTGACTGCTTTAGACGTGACCAACATGATGAACATCAAGGCTGATAACCTCCATCAAAATAACTGTGTGTACGTCTGGGTGATTAAATGAATATGTCTGAATTCCCTGTAGAACTCCAACAAAAAAAATATAATAATAGCCTAATTAGTCCATTGGATAAAAGGACACGCATTTGAATTACCTTCTTCCACAAATAAACTTACCGGCATTGTGTTTATGTGACTGGGTATTACAACACATAGTAACTGTCTCATAATGGATAATAATATTACTACTACTAATATACTACTATGAGCCGGAGGAGTAGCATATAAGTGCATGGTGCAGTATGCAGTTTACAAGTTTACTCTGAACACAGCATGAGACAGACTGTAGAGTATTAATATGTTTATTAATAAACTACAAAGTGTGAAGTAAATATTCTTCCCAAAATATGGGCTTCCGGTTCCATCACCTGGCAGTGTCATGATCTGGGATCCTCACTTTCCCCGGTCTATGTCTTAATAAACTCTTTGAAACCAACTGGTTCTTTGTCACTTAAAGGGGTACCAGAAATTCAATTTTAGCCGTAGGCAAAGACATAATGGAACTAGACATTGGTCTGAAAGCCCATAAAAACAGAGCACTTCGGTGGTCTACAACACTATGATATTGAATCATAGGGGTGATCATGATACTAGGTGAAGGCTGTCGTGTCTCATTTAGGCCACTATATGTCACAAGGGACCCTTTTCATCCCCAAACATCCTAACCTTGAGGTCTCTGGCCTCATGAGGTCACAGTTATGTTCTTCTCCATCATCATGAGTCTGGTCAGCCAGCCCTACAGTAAAACTCTGAACAGTCACTGAGACATTTTTTATTACATTTTTGTTCTTCATAATTCATCATAGTGGATTCATTAGGATGTATTGTGATTATGCTACAAATGCCTACCATGGCAATGATTTTTTTTTTTTTTTACATCACAGCATTCACACGCACGGTCAGATGCAGCTGTAAGTGATAGGACAACACACGCACGCATGCACAAATGAGTTTACAATGTCATTTTAATGATAAATACACAGATATGAAAACAACACTTGAACACTGTTAAAAACATTACATGTTACAATAGTACAGTAATAGTTTATAAAACACTGAGTATACAATATAGTACAATACAATGATGATATTCGTCTCACTCACACACACAAAGTACATGCACGCACACATGCACGCACACACACACACACACACACACACACACACACACACACACACACACACACACACACACACACACACACACACACACACACACACACACACACACACACACACACACACACACACACACACACAGTGTGTAGGTGTCAGTGGTCAGGGTGTTTGTACTGCAGACTGGTCCCATGATGCAGTGGGAGTATACTGCTGTTGAGAGATTCAGAATAACAGCAACAACACAGACACGACTAGAGAGAGAGAGAGAGAGAGAGAGAGAGAGAGAGAGAGAGAGAGAGAGAGAGAGAGAGAGAGAGAGAGAGAGAGAGAGAGAGAGAGAGAGAGAGAATAGAGACAGAGGAAACGGAGAGAGAGAGAGACAGAGGCAGACAGACAGACAGACAGACAGACAGACAGACAGACAGACAGACAGACAGACAGACAGACAGACAGACAGACAGACAGACAGACAGACAGACAGACAGACAGACAGACAGACAGACAGACAGACAGACAGACAGACAGATCAGTTAGATTAAACACACTTGTGTATTTCTCTCTTTCCACAAACAC
>NW_027660943.1:0-76843 GCF_963280865.1 Gymnoscopelus braueri | reverse complement strand
AAAGATGGTAGCAGAATGGATTGATTGGCCGTCTCTACCTATTGCCATTAACAGGAATCGATCCCTCAACCTTCGGATTGACAGGCTGCAACACTACCTATAGTGCTATAGCTTTGTCTAGGCTGAGGTTGTCTGTTGAAGATAAAATTGAACCAGTGAAAGCAGCCGATCTACAAGCTCAGAAACACGTTGCTATCTGAAAAGTTTTGAGATTGTAGATCGGCTATTTTCAGAATGAAGTATGTCATACATTGAAAAGACATACTCTCAAATAAGCATTTCAGGTTATCTTTAACAATTGCACTTGCATTAATTGACACAAGTAAGACGCGCGAAGGCTGGAAGCGAACGCAGATTGACTGAGGCTGCTATATTTCAACCACACTGTAGTAGTGCACTCTGCCGCACTCTGCCGGCTGTATACAGGCAGAGTGCATGGGGGCGCGAGCCAATGAGAGCGTGAACACACGCTGTATACAGGCAGTGCAGCTGCTGGCATTTCAGCACGGATTTTCGAGTCACATGGGGGCGCGAGCCAATGAGAGCGTGAACACACACGGAAAGACCATAAATAAGGGACAGACACACAACCCAAGCACGGTGATATAGTAAGCTCCACTTGGTCGGAGGCCTCCTTCCGCGTTCGCAACAATCATGTTGTGTGCAATGCAACTTAAATGAAGTCTGCATCAAGTGAGGCTTGAACTGGCAACCTTGAGGCACACACTTAAGCGAGAAGCCATTGGAACAACAGACCTGACCTGGTGAGAGAGAGAGAGAGAGAGAGAGAGAGAGAGAGAGAGAGAGAGAGAGAGAGAGAGAGAGAGAGAGAGAGAGAGAGAGAGAGAGAGAGAGAGAGCGAGCGAGCGAGAGCGAGAGCGAGAGCGAGAGAGAGACGGAAACAATAGATTGAAGAAGAATGGATTGAACATCTCAATCTATTGCCATTAACAGGAATCGAACCATCAACCTTCGAATTGACAGGCTGCAACACTACCTATAGTGCTATAGCTTTGTCCAGGCTGAGGTTGTCTGTTGAAGATAAAAGTGAACCAGTGAAAGCAGCCGATCTACAAGCTCAGAAAGAACGTTGCTATCTGAAAGGTTTTGAGATTGTAGATCGGCTATTTTCAGAATGAAGTATGTCATACATACTTCATACCCTCTCAAATAAGTATTTCAGGTTATCTTTATCAATTGCATATGTATTAATTGACACAATTACTGGTAGTGTCTGTTGATATTTATAAGTATTTCCGTCCATTATGAACCAAGCCTCTGTGTCCCGAACTACTCTAGATCACTGGTTCACAAACCATTTACCAATAAAGGCATTTTTGTGTCTCCTCGGAACGAAAACTAGTGAAAGTAGCCGATCTACAAGCTCATAAAACGTTGCTATCTGAAAAGTTGTGAGATTGTAGATCGGCTATTTTCACAATGAAGTTTGTCATACATTGCAAAAACATACTCTCTCCAAGAAGCATTTCATGTTACCTTTAACAGTTGCACATGCATTAATTGAGAGAGAGAGACAGACATGGAAACATAATAGATTGAAGAGAGAGAGAGATGGAAGCAGAATGGATTGATTGGACATCTCAACCTATTGCCATTAACAGGAATCGAACCCTCAACCTTCGGATTGACAGGCTGCAACACTACCTATAGTGCTATAGCTTTGACCAGGCTCAGGTTGTCTGTTGAAGATAAAAGTGAACCAGTGAAAGCAGCCGATCTACAAGCTCAGAAACACGTTGCTATCTGAAAAGTTTTGAGATTGTAGATCGGCTATTTTCAGAATGAAGTATGTCATACATTGCAAAAACATACCTTCTCAGATAAGCATTTCATGTTATCTTTATCAATTGCATAATGTATTCATTAATACAGTCTTGTTGTTTGCAATGCACTTTAAATGAAGTCTCCACCAAGTGAGGCTTGAACCGGCAACCTTGATGTTATGAAACATTCACTTAAGCGGGAAGCCATTGGACCAACAGACCTGGCCTAGTGAAAACGGAGGTCAGACAGATGATACCATTTCACGCAAATAATTAAAAAATCCTGGGTTTAAGTGTTTTTCAAACTGCTCAAAATTGCGAACAATCTAAGGGCGGAGAGAGAGACATGGAAAAGGAATAGATTGAAGAGAGAGAGACATGGAAACAATAGATTGAAGAGAGAGACAGATGGAAGCAGAATGGATTGATTGGACGTGTCAACCTATTGCCATTAACAGGAATCGAACCCTCAACCTTTGGATTGACAGGCTGCAACACTACCTATAGTGCTATAGCTTCGACCAGGCTGAGGTTGTCTGTTGAAGATAAAAGTGAACCAGTGAAAGCAGCCGATCTACAAGCTCAGAAACACGTTGCTATCTGAAAAGTTTTGAGATTGTAGATCGTCTATTTTCAGAATGAAGTATGTCATACATTGCAAAAACAGACCTTCTCAGATAAGCATTTCATGTTATCTTTATCAATTGCATATGTATTCATTAATGCAGTCTTGTTGTTTGCAATGCACTTTAAATGAAGTCTCCACCAAGTGAGGCTTGAACCGGCAACCTTGATGTTGTGAAACATTCACTTAAGCGGGAAGCCATTGGACCAACAGACCTGATCCAGTGAAAACGGAGGTCAGACAGATGATACCATTTCACGCAAATAACTGAAAAATCCTGGGTTTAAGTGTTTTTTCAAACTGCTCAAAATTGCAGACAATCTAAGGGCGGAGAGAGAGACATGGAAACGGAATAGATTGAAGAGAGAGAGACATGGAAACAATAGATTGAAGACAGAGAAGGATGGAAGCAGAATGGATTGATTGGACGTGTCAACCTATTGCCATTAACAGGAATCGAACCCTCAACCTTTGGATTGACGGGCTGCAACATTACCTATAGTGCTATAGCTTTGTCCAGGCTGAGGTTGTCTGTTGAAGATAAAAGTGAACCAGTGAAAGCAGCCGATCTACAAGCTCAGAAACACGTTGCTATCTGAAAAGTTTTGAGATTGTAGAACGGCTATTTTCAGAATGAAGTATGTCATACATTGCAAAAACATACCCTCTCAAATAAGTATTTCAGGTTATGTTTAACAATTGCACATGTACTAATTGACACAATCATGTTGTGTGCAATGCAACTTTAATGAAGTCCGCATCAAGTGAGGCTTGAACTGGCAAACTTCAGGTTGTGAGGCACACGTTTAAGGGAGAAGCCATTGGACCAACAGACAAGAACCCGTGAAAAAGGAGATCACACAGATGATACAGTTTCACGCAAATAGCTGCAAAATCCTGGGTTTAAGTGTTTTTCAAACTGCTCAAAATTGCGGACAATCTAAGGGCGGAGCTTACTGGTCAACGTGATACATGTGTTCCTCATGAGTCAAGGCACATGTGTAAACAGGTTTAATGGCTGTCGGCCAAACGAGGCATGACTTTTGCCTGTTTAAAGTTTGCACTTTCAAAAAATCGCTATAGCGCCCCCCTTTGACCAATTGGAGTAAGATTGGTTTCAGTAATATTTGGAATGACCCTCAACATTAACGCAAAGTTTCAAAGAAATGTGAGTCTGCATGTATGTGTTAGGGGCAGATGAATAATTGTCATAAAACTGCAATATTCATTGGCTCATTAAAGCTTCATTTTTTCACTTATGGAAAATCTTTTGTATAATTTTTTCGGCATAGGTCCAAAGTTCATGTGTAAAACGTTTCGTGCAGATTACTCAAAAATCCCAGGAGGAGATAGGTTTTAACTGTTTTTCATATAATTCAAAATGGTGGGAGATCTAAAGGTCAGAGGTCAAAAGTCAGAGGGTTAAAGTTGTTCATCATGAGTAGACGCATGTGTGTATTGTGTGTATTGTTTTATGGCTGTAGGTCAAACAGGGCATGAGTTGTACCTGTTCAAAGTTGGCATTTTGCTATAGCGCCACCTTTTGACGAAAGATTGTGAGAATTATTTCTTGATCGTTTTTCATGACCATCTACCATATGGCCGAGTTTCGTAAAAAGCGACAGCACGGTTCAGCCAGAACTGCGAAAAGTGGCAGAAACAGAATACCTACAATCTTAAAACAGGTCCAGAGCTGAGCTCTGGCCCGTAAAAAAACGACGGTATGCTTTAGAAAATAATTGGCATTAATGTCAAATATACTGTGATTCATAGTCAATGGCTTACACACGACGATGGAACACCCACGGTGGGCAACAACTTTGGAAACACTTTCTATGAAGTACAGTACACGGTTTATAAAGCTTAATATAGTATCTAAAATCATGTAGTCATAATCTCCCAATATGGTATTATACAATGGTTTTAATAATACCTGATGAATTATACTGTAGCACATTATAAACTTAGACCATGAGTTATTATCACCGAATATTTGCAAAACATTATAAAAGTGTTTTATGACAGCTAGTAGATGACTGTACAGTATGTTCTTACAGATAATTTCACTGCACCCTATAAACATAGTAGGCTACATATATGCTTATAAATATTTACTTTGTGGAAAGTGCTACCACAAAGTTGAACGTCGCAATGACTTCAAATGGTGCTGTTGACAGAAAAATGGGTCTTTAAACAACATGGAAAAAATACACTGTAAACTGAACGAGGGCTAGTGAGCCAGACATACCACAGGTTGTTCAGCTACAGTAGATGTAGCACACTTGGTTCATGAGCATCATTTGGGGTCCCAGGGGATGGCAGTTGCCACCCCCTGACGTTCACGTTTAACCTGAAATTCAGATCTTTTATGCATATTTTTCTCCACCTCTGAACATTTTTGTGCAGATGAGATGAGATGAGATGTGGGCTGAATGCGTTTTAATCCATGCCCATCTGTGACATACGTTATACATATTGCACGTTAGAATAATGAACAATAACAATACATCAGACTTATATAGCGATGTTCTTAGTGCCCATAGTCGCTTTACAAAACAAATCAAAATAAACAACTTTATTAGGAGAGAAAAAGTTTTAGACACGTGTTCTCTTGTCTGCAGCCATACATTCATTAGCCACTTTCAACCTGGCATCTCTATTTTGGACATACCACTATAGGCAAATTTATTTGCCAATAATATTATTTTATTTTTCAGAAATAGCTAAAATAGCCGATATACAAGCATCGAGATGCGTATTGAGCTTGTACAGTAGATAGACTATTTTCGCTATCTTAAAAAAATAGGCTTATGTGTCTTTTTTTCCGCTGACTTGGTTGCTATAGCTAGGATTGCCACCTTTAACAAATGAACATAAGGAACACACTTCCTGCCATAGGGGTCTGAGGCATGCTCCTCTAGGCAGATACCTATGAAACAGTTTTAAAATGCTAATTTCTTCTGACATTTCAGAGAAAGATTTACTAAATTCTTATGTTGATCCTATTCAGTCTCATGTAGAGTTTGATGTTCTGCTGCTTAACATAATATGGGGTGAAATCATATTTAACATTTCTCTTCATGGGAGACAACTGGCGATGTTCTCTCTTTGGTCCTGCATGTGAGTATACTATAATTCACAATATCTGTGTGTGTGTGTGTGTGTGTGTGTGTGTGTGTGTGTGTGTGTGTGTGTGCGTCACCCTGTCCCGGGCGTAACTCCGAAAGCGTCTGACCGTTCGGGCTCAAACTTGGCGTGTGTGTCTCATATGACCCAGAGGTGTGTCCCGTCGAAGGGAAATTCGGACTGACCAACAGTTTCTGAGAACAGACAAACCACGAATATCTGTATCTGTCAGCCCGTGGGTCTGAGAAAGATGTAGAAATTCTCCCTGAGTTCGGGAGATTGTAAGCATCGGCTTTCCTAATTGGTCAACCCCAACCGTTGGCTTCACGGATAGGCGGAGCGTCACATCACGTTTGTGCTCCTAAGCCAGTATAAAGTCTTGATTTTTGCACGTCACACTGTGTGTCAATTAACCACTTATTCTCAATTTTCTTTGTTCTTTTATTTTTTGCTTATAATTGTGAGTTTGTACATGTGCTATATAAAAAATATAATGTTTTATGCGTGTGAAAAAAGGACATACTCTATGGTAGCAGCAGGTGATTATTATTTACTGGACAGCCATATACTATAGATTAGTTGTGATATAAAGTTGCGCTACCAAGGAAGAACTGGGTCATGCATGTGTTGAATTGTATCATCACTGAACAAGACTATGCGCTCTGTTTGAAGAAAACAGGTCTCGAGTAGTGACGGCAATCTTAAAGGTAATTTGATATCCTTTTGCAGGTGCTGCAGAGTTGTCAAATAACATCTACATCACCTCAAACAGACCGGCAAGAGCAGAGAATAAATAACAAATTCAGTTAATATGTCTGGAACTTGTCCTATCAGAAGTGTTTATCATTGTAAAGCACAGTTCATAGCCGCCTTAAGAAACGTGATTGATGTCTGACGATAAGCTAAACCTGGCATTATGTGTACTAATCTAGTCTCCCTGGCAGCATCATGTGTAATAATCTAGTCTCTTATGGCGGACAAACCAATATGGATGTTATGCCTTCAATATTCTCTGCCAGGTTGAAAGTGGTTAAGTCTGTATGTGGGTTCCATAAATATTTAACCAATGAAATGAATTAACAAGAACACAGATTTTTCCATTTTCTGAAAAGGTACAATTTTGGATACTCAATATATAAAGCGATATAAAGACGTCGACATGGTGTCCCTTCACCAACTAAAAAAAGAAATGGATGACTAGTATAGACTATTTCACCTGGTCAGTCAAATTGTTAGGGTTCATCTTCCATGGAGCATGAATGCACTCAGCAAATTGTATAGCAATACAAGATTTTGCGATAACTTGTGTATAAGTGGACAGTTTGGCTTAAGGGTGGCACTACAGGAAAGGCCATCATTGGGTCACCAAAATGTGTTGGGCCATCGTCTGGGAAACAGGAAGAGGCACAAAGAAATCCATAGCAATCCAGCCATTAGTTTTCAAGATCTTATTTGAGATCAGACTGTTGGATGGACGGACCAGACATCCGTCCGTCTGTCCGACCGACCAACCAACTGACACAGCCATCCTTAGAGCCCTGCCACTAGCAGGGATAAAAAGATCAATATGCAGTGGGAGCACTGACTTCTATTATGCAGCCTATTATATTATGTGTGATTGTACAATATACTTATAAAGCTACTGTATACTGTCAGTCACACATGGCTACATATGTACATTGCAACCACTGGTCACACTTGAACACATAAACACGCAGGCAAAGAAGAGCATCAACTGAAATAAATGTCCACGTATGTGGGATGTAATAAAGACAGATTTTGCATGTAGGTTTATGGTAAGATTTATATGCAGTTGTTATTACAGGGTGCTGCCATGAAAAGCAGAGATGAAAACAACCCCGTAGACTCAACCATTTACAGCCAAGGCACAGTTCAAGTTTAATTTGACAGCAAGTCATGACAATTCCATACGACACTATCTCCTCATAATTTAGGCCACGTGCCACTGCAAACCACAGTGATTTGTTGGTGATACTGTAATTGTAATCTGATTTATACATGCCACATCACAAGGCACATGGTCGACTTTCACAGCCTCAGTTATGCAATAGTTCCATTGACTCATTGTGCTGGCAGAGGAATATATTGGGGACTTTCTTGGAATAGAGGCCTTTTCGCTACCTCATACAATAGGTACATAGATACCCCTATTAACTTAGGGGCTAGCATATGTTTATGGGTTGTTATACTGTATGCACAATTGTTAATTAGTTTGTATATATCTATAAACCATGCAATGATGGTTGGGGGATTTATTTCTGTTCAGGTGGAAAATGGAAAGATGTGCACAGTCTAAATCATTCACACTGATATGGTTTATGCTCCAAACAATACTATTAAATTATGGAAAGCAGTGGTGATGTTTTAGGTGTGTGTGTGTGTGTGTGTGTGTGTGTGTGTGTGTGTGTGTGTGTGTGTGTGTGTGTGTGTGTGTGTGTGTGTGTGTGTGTGTGTGTGTGTGTGTGTGTGTGTGTGTGTGTGTGTGTGTGTGTGTGTGTGTGTGTGTGCGTGTGTGCGTGTGTATGCGTGTGTGTGTGTGTGTGTGTGTGTCTCGCGTGTGTGTCCATTGTGTGCCACTACTCTAGTTCTCTAACTGGTGGAATGCTAGCTTGCATTGCTTGGCAGGGTGCAGACATCATCTAGCGCAGCTGTGGAGCTCCTCGCCAGTGGCTCTGTTAGCCATCAGTCATGCAGGGCTAGCAGGCCAACAGCTGACCATGTACTCTCCCCCCCTCCTCCCCCCCACCACACACACACACACACACACACACACACACACACACACACACACACACACACACACACACACACACACACACACACAGACACACACAGAAATACACGCTCACACACACACACACACACACACACACACACACACACACACACACACACACACACACACACAGACACACACAGAAATACACGCTCACACCCATACACATACATACAAGCTCACACACATTATGCCAAATACTTGACAACAGTGACATCATTGTATTTGACAGGACATAACAGCAGAATTGGCACAGCTCGGCTC
The DNA here is from genome assembly GCF_963280865.1 of Gymnoscopelus braueri. Lineage (NCBI taxonomy): Eukaryota > Metazoa > Chordata > Actinopteri > Myctophiformes > Myctophidae > Gymnoscopelus > Gymnoscopelus braueri. The sequence goes on along the minus strand of NW_027660943.1, from coordinate 68,247 downwards.
TGTCTTGGTTTTTGTGGAAAATAACCGTGGTTGTGTGGAGTTATGAGCCGATCCATCCCCCTCTCCTGTGCTTTTCTGTTGAAACAAAGCTCTGCATACAGTACAGTGTGGCTTCCAGGTAAACCAGCTTAATGGTGAAAGACCCTGTTACAATAATTTAGTACTGCACATTTGTGTTACCCGAGCAAAATGAAGCTCTATTCTCTGCAGTGTGTCACGGTAATTGCAAGGGGCGTTTTTATAGCAGACCAGCTAGGAGGAAAATATCAGCAGTAAAATCTCTGCGTGAACATGAAATGGTAACAGGGTGGCATTTTCCATATGCTATCTTCTTTATGGCTTCATTATATGTCCCTCTTCTCCATAACTCCACTATGACAGCTTGTAACAGATTGGAGACTGTTGCGACATGTTGTGTGTACAGGTATGTAATAATATGGAAGCAAGCTCTAATGAGCTTTCTCGCTCTTTTGTTCACAACATAAAATTTACCTCAAGCCTGTACTGGTCCCATGAGCCTGTGTTGGTGGAACACCAATTATAGAGCTACACACAAAGCAAGAACCATGATCTTATTGCTGTGATATAAAATTGCCCACTCTCGCTGCACTCCTTCAGTTTCTCTGACAAACATACATGTTTGTATAAAATGTTGCAGTATGTGCGTTATGACAGCAACTTACAAGAACCGCGAGGTGGGCATTATTGACCTCAATAATGATGGCTCACTTTTCATTATGCTGCTTACTACATGGCTACTTACTAAAGAAATCAATAATGTGACACAAAAATGATTAAAAAAGGATTTAATTGCTTTCGGTAAAGAAAAATGTCCATCCAGCACAACAAAGGCACAACACTCCAGTCAAGCTAGGCAGTGCTGGTCAAATATTAATCAAGATTTTGTTACTGCATTGCCTCTTTCTTGCCACAAATGCTTTCAGAAACATTCTTCAGTGTACTGTTTAGCTGTTAAAATGACATTGTTTGTTTGTTACTTGGCCTCTATGTTGGATACGCCGGAAAACCAAGCACCATGCAGATTGATATGATCCAGGCGCTCAGTTTATTGACCAGAACTACGTCGATTAGCAATGTTATTCATAGCAGTGGTCTGGGTTCCATACATAACAGACAGCAGAATGCGATGTGATTGACCAATCAGAATCAAGCATGCCATCCCATTCATTTTCTCCACAGCGAATTAGCAGCTATAATGTCATAACAAACAAATGTCGACTTACCACTCGGCTCCTGGTTGTAAAATGTTGCTATATTATGCTCTTGTAGAAGCCACACACATCAACCTAGTTTTAAGAAAAATATGTTTAATTTGCTATCTCACAGAGAAATACTTCACTACCCACAACTCTAAAGTGTAACATCTGGTAACGTCGACATCTCTGATTGGTGGAGCTTGCTTGCGTTGCTATGGAAAGCCCCAAAGGTCCTTGAGGGAGTTTTAGGCAGTACCCAGTGGTTGAAAAAGTACTTTGATGTTTTACTTAAAGGTAGGGTAAGTGATTTGCGTTGGTTAAAATAATTGTTAAATAGCTCTATATTCTGATAGTACTCATTGCTATAGAGTGTTTGTTCAATATTAGGAGTCTCCTTGTCTCTCCACCTCTTTATTAAACAGAAAATGCATTTTCGTTTCAGTTTCAGTTTCATTTCCAATTTTATCCAACCAGGACAGAGAACTCAATGAGGATACAGATTAAACAAGTGAAATTGAAGTGATGACACTAAGAAATGAGCATGCAAAATTGGAACTGGAACACTATACAAATTAAGCTTAAAAATTGGTACTTTCTCCTGATTGGCTGAGATTTTGACACCTACCGAAAAATGTATTTTCTGTTTATTAAAGAGCTGGAGAGACAGGGAGACATCTGTTACTGAACAAACACTCTATAGCAATGATTACTATCAGAATATAGTATTTTAACCTTTTAACAAAATACTTTTTGTTTTAACCAAAAAATATCACTTACCCTACCTTTAAGTAAAACTAGAAAATAAAAGTCTTGCATTCTTTGTAAAAAGTACAAAAGTATTGGCATCAGATCATATTTACAGTACAAAAAAAGTACCAACACTTAAAAATAAATAGCACAACCAAGGTTGCACACTTTATTTTTGTCATAAAAAAAATAAGTAAACGTACTGTATATATCTGCCCTCACTTATCTTTCCGTTCCCACAACAATTTTCAGAGAAAATGGGCATATTTTGGACATATTTACTAATGCTGATTGATCATAATTAATCACAGATAAACTGTGATTAATCTGAATGAATTATTTTCTCATCTTTTGACAGCCTTTATTTATCAAACTTACGATAGCAATGCGTTCTCACCGTTGGCCTGTGTCAGATGTTGTTTTACTTGTGTTATGATGTTTAAGTGTGCTTCTTGCATGCGGACCTCACATCAGTTTCAACACCACACACATGCAGGCCTGATTTATACTGTACTTAGCGTGCCACAGAAAATAGCTGATCTACAAGCTCTTGTAGATCGGCTATTTTCAGTGGGCGACACCACACACAACCAAAATAGGGCTTAAGTGTCTGGGGTGAAGACAGATGTCATCCACCTGAGCTACAGCTCTTCTCCTGTATTTACCTTCCGGACATCATTCCTCAAACTCACCTGTTATTAGGCAGAGAGGATAGTTGCAGGTTTTCAAAGTGACAAAGTGCACGATTGCTTGGTGGCTTCCACTTGAGCCCACATCCTCTCAGGTAACGGAGAGATCCTCCTACGTGCTGAAAACAACGTCCTGATGTATGACTCGCCTGTGTTGATACCCAATACCTCCCATTTAGCTCCTTCTCCTCAACAATGGGAGTAGTGTCTACTGCACATGTGGGTGACACTGTAACATGCTGCATGCACACGCACACGCACACGCACGCGCACAGGCACAGGCACGCACACGTACACACTCACCCCCTCACGCACTGACTTGAACACCTCACTCACACGCACACGCACACACTCACACTCACATTCACCCCCTCACACACTCACTTGAACACCTCACTCACACACACACACACACACACACACACACACACACACACACACACACACACACACACACACACACACACACACACACACACACACACACACACACACACACACACACACACACACACACAATTGGAGTTTTAAGACGGTGCTGAAAATCCATAAAAGGATGGTGTGTGATGATTATTGTTGTGAGTGTATTTCACAAGTGTAGCCTCTATTCCATGCCATGTGACGGAGTCAATAGTGTTGTGCATTAATGCTTCCCCCCAAAAATCGTGCTTCTCAAACTGTGGATTGAGATGCAACACTGGGTCTCGTTGTTGTGACTGAGCTGGACAGAAATAAGAACTGTAAATCTACATTTCTACCAGAGAAGTAATTGCAACTGCAATAAAGATGGTGGCGCGTCCATAGTGTCCTAAAGGTCCTGGATTGTAGCTTCAATCGGGCAACATTGTTTTATTTAACATATTTGGACCAGACTTCATGGTTACTACGGCTTCCAGTGTATCCTCAGATAAGAAGACAACATTGCAGATATCCATCTGGCAGGTTGGATGCTCTAAAGCACTTTGGTAGGTTTTATAGTCAACTCACAGTAATGTGCTGAGTTGCAAGCATGTAAGAACATACAGCGTGTTATAATTGTTTACATAGTTACGTATGTTCGCCATGTGTTAGCTCAACATCTGCAAAGTCATAAATAACGTGTTGTGAAGTATGAGTTATGCTGAACTGATTCATTCTGGTTTGGGCGTTGTTGACTCCCCTACATGATCTTTGTTTTTGTTACACTTCTCTGTCTGTGGATTCTGACAAGTAGAACCTCTCTCACCTTCACCACTTGAGGGGGTCCTCAGAGATACTGCAGGAGGGACCGACAAATCTTTGTGTGATAGGGACTTTATTTTTTATATTAACCAATTGAACCCTCGCATCACTATTCTGGGGGGAACTTTAACCGAAAATAGCCGATCTACAAGCTCACAATGCGTCTGCGACGCATTGTGAGCTTGTAGATCGGCTATTTTCGGTTTTGGTGTAGAGGGAAAAAGAGCAGACCAAGTATCGAGCCAAAGGTCAAGTTTACAAAGTATTGAGGGTTTAAGTGGTTAAATGTTTGAAAACACACATTTAACATGAATCCAATATGTAGTGGGGGTCCCTGCTTCATCTCTTCCTCAGCTAAGGGGTCCTTGGCCTGAAAAACGTTGAAGACTTCTGCCTTAGAGAACCACACACAGCTGCCAGGCTCTCTTCCTTCAGTGATTTTATTGTTGGTCTGAACCTTGCTGGTTTTAGCTCTCAAACTCTCCCATAAGAATGTACAGTACAGTTGTTGTAAGTGCAACACTTAATCTAAATAATTGATTTAGTCTATTATTAAAAAAAAGAATTGCGTGGATTCGTTGATATATTATAATAAAAAAAAATAATGGCAATAAAAAAAACACTCTTCTCAATAATACATTTACCCGGTTATCGAAAAAGTAATCAATAGAATTGCTAAGAAAATAATCAATAGTATTTTTTAAACTTTATCTATTCTGTTGTATTGATATGGCTAACCATTTGGTATAAATAGCTATGCTATTTGTCTGGTTAGGTATAGTTCATATGCTATTTGTATAGTTTATAACCTCTGCCAGTGGAGTTGGATCAAGGTTATGTTTACCCCATTCTGTTTGTCTGCCTGTCTATTAGCAAAATAACTCAAGAACAAATGGACAGGTTTTCATGAAACTTGGAAGGAATTGTAAGCAGGCTGCCTCAAAGAGATGATTAACATTTTGGTGGAAAATGTCAAAGTCAAGGTCATAATCAAGGTAGCCTGCTGCAACCCTCCTGATTTCGTGTATAAAGGGGCGTGTGTATAGAGCCGGCGAGAGACTGCGCATGATCCCATTGGTTCACCGATCTGTCCGTCAACCCCCGCCCCGTTAACACAACATTACGAGCGACGCCCACTGCACTCTGGTTGGTTGGGAAATGAAACACTTCCTCATACACAGTACAGGCTATGGTTGGGCCAGGCTTTTATTTTTTAGCAAAACTAAGCAATAAAAGCCTGGAGATCGAGGCTATAATCAAGGCAAACATTTGTATTGGATGAGTGGATTTTCATGAAATCATGAAAATGGTGGGAAATTCGGCAGTCCCGGAGAAATTATTATGTTTTTGATTGAAAAGGTTAAAGAACAAGCAAGGTCACAATCACGGGCAAAATCTGTCACCCATACAGTATCATACTCATACTGTATCTTGACAGTTGCACAGAGTTGGTGGAGGTTTGCACTCTATTGAATGCAATCTGTCTAGTTTCGATTGTTTTTTAATCTTCTGCATTTCAATGCCTGCAGTGTTGGGACAGCTGTATAGTAAGACAAAAAACCTTGAAACCAAGTATGTGGCATTAAGCCTGGCTTTTATCAGCTTCATTTTGTTTGGTCTGAGTTCCACCTTTTGATGGATGGTTTGAAACCGGAGCTTTGCAGCACCTCTGCATCCCGTATTCTGTTCTGTTCTGTCCTGTACGTCTCCAGTGAGCTGATGTCTCTGGCTATAGCCTCGAAGAGGAATGCTCAGTCCTGTCAGTAGGATCAATCTGTTTCTCTCTTTCTAATTGTCAGTTCTGTGACGTTTAAGCTTTGCTTTGCCTGGAGCTAAGCTTTCTTCACTCCTCTTCTTCACCCACCCACCCACCCACCGAGGACAGTGGAGACACTGTTGTGTTTTAGTGTTTGTCTACACAAAGAACCTTTGTTCAGACTGACGTTCCCTTGAGTATTACCCCCCAAAAACAATAAGTGAAAATGTACTGCTTGAATATTGCTAAAAACTCCCTATTTTTCAAAAATGATTTTCAAATAGCAGATCTACAAGCTCACTAACAACGCACACATCGTGTGCTTGTAGATCAACAACTTTTTTTTTAAATGACATTTTACAGTGTAAGTTTAAAAAAATCTAACCAAATTCTAAAACCATGTGCATACAATAAGAGACTGTATGCCTCATTGTGATGTTGGTCATCATGGTGCTCACAAACATTTAGAGGGACCACAACTGAACTCCTATTCCTTGAATTAATGGAGTGACTGTTGGGAAGTGTTCGGTACCTCCTGCCTGCGTGCGGCAGGTGTTGGTTGTAAAACCCGATCGCTAAGCTCCCCCCTGCTGTTTACTGGTCCAGCAGGACCATGCCAGGTACAGTATCCGTGCCCTGCTAATTGCTGATCAATGTCTGGCTCTGCGACAGGTAATTTTGACCAGGTGCTGTCACTCCTGCAAGTGTGTATGTGATTTGTGGGCATATTATGTGCATTTACATTTGGTAGGCAGGGGAGCGTGCATGCATGCACACACACACATGTGCGAACACACACGCATTCACGGCCACACAGAGCCTGTACTTGGACAATGTCCAGACACAAGGAGCTCTTTCTGGTCTGGGCTTTGGTTTAAGGAAATCACACTCATATTAGACACTAATTGTAAGAGATTTATAAGCGCCCATATAATTGATTGACTTCTAATTTAACAGAGTGAGAACATTTGTTTCTCCCTCAGTCTGTTAAAGGTGGCTCCAGGTGGTGACTCCCTCCCTGGTGACACGTAGTTAAAGCCATACTGTACAGTGAAACCCACATAGGGATGTCCTGGGAGAGGTTTTGGACTAAAAGAATGTACCGTTTCTCAAAACTCAAATTCAACCATTGTTTTAACCACCTCCATATTTCCAGCACTTTCAAACTGCATAGTCTGCATAGTGTTTCCAACACGTGATGGATTTTAAAGTAGTATCCAATTGAAGAACATTCCTGACCTTGAAAATGTTACTGCATCAAATCAAATCTATCAAACTTTCTCCAGCACATGAGACTTTTTAGTGATGTATAGTAAACCTTTTAGCTAATGCTGAGACGACAGCTATACATCTAAGCTTTCACTTAAAGCTCCTTGCCAGGCTGGAAACAAATTCAATCAGTGTCTTTCATAGCTCAGCCAAAGTAACCCAACTCACACATCACTGGAAGGATAGGCAGTTCCTACTGAAGGAAAGCAGATTTGCATTTCAAAGGCTTTCAGCTTTTGCTGATTGTTAAAGGGTCATCCATCAAGTCATCAACGAGTGCACAAATAAATCATGCGTGGTGAAGAGTTTGGACTGTTCAGATGAGCCTCAGTGCCTATAATTGATGCCATTAATTGATTGCACATGTGCTCACATATCCCAGGGATAAAGTCATATGGCTGCGTAAACTCCACTGTATAATACATTTGCGCCACATGCACACACGTGTGTGTGTGTGTGTGTGTGTGTGTGTGTGTGTGTGTGTGTGTGTGTGTGTGTGTGTGTGTGTGCGTGCGCGCGCGCGCGCGCGCGCGTGTTCGCCTTTGCGTTCCTGCTCCTGTAGTCACTTACAGACTCAACACAAAGCTGTAAACATCCCATGTAGAGGGGGATATGTACTGTTGCACTTATTGGGAATCTCGTAAATGGAAAATTACGGTTACATGATTCACTGATACAACAGAACATGCAACAAACCATCAATGATATGAGGATGGCTGTTCTCTATACTGTCTATAGGTGCAGTGGTGATGTATAGTGATGGTTTTCATAAACCCCTAAATCATAGTGTTTTTTTTAACCATAGGGCACACCGTTAGTAGCCTGGTAAACCCCTCCCTCCGGATATCTCATTTCCATTTGATATCAGGAGGGAGTCTGGCCTGCAGGGCTGTCTGGGCGTTTCATTACATGAACTCTCCAATCAGCGATTGACAGCGGAGGTAGGCCAATCAGGTGGAACCCGAGCCAGACCAATTCCTGAAATCAAATGCAAATGAGATTTGCGGAAGGGGGATGGTTTACCAGGCTACACCAGTAGGTGATTGTTGGTTAGTGGCTTGACCACAAAATTGCAACAGCCCCGGTTTGATTGTGACTTGAGTCCTTCCACCCTGATCTGCACCTCAGTTTCCTTTCTCTACTATCCTGTCTAAATAAAGAAAAAACTGATCCAAAATGTGAAATAGAAATAGGATGTCAGTCAGAGCTACTAAATGGGGACCATTTATGCTACCACCGAACACATACACGAGAGTGCAGAAACAGAATAATAAATAGTGTCATAGTTCCACCAGTAGTTAGTTTAGCAACCAATCCATAAAGCTATGAGTAGGTGAGCTTTACAGGCTCATAAAACTCAGCTGGAATGCCCGTCTAACCAATCGGGTTGCTTGGCTACAACCACCCTGCCATATAAACTTGACTAAACAAGTCCAATTAAAACCTCCTTCCAAACATCACAGTAAACATCTAGACAGCAGACAGTCACACCCAGCTAATTATGTCTACTTCCATGAGCCCAACTTCATTTTGATGGCTCTACAAGTCTTCTCAAAATGAGGTAGAAGTAAAATCATTGAATCAGTGGTTCTTCTCGCCCATTAGACTAGGAACCAATAATGGGTTGCAAGATGTTCCCGGGCTAAACTGGTTGAGACCCCTTGATCATATCAGCCAGTGCTGACTCATCAATGCCATAGATTCTAATGTAGCTGATGATGTCATTAAGTGCCATGCTACCTTCTAGCATGTTACATTACTATGAGACGTTAATTTGTTTTAAATGCTGTGTGTGTGTGTGTGTGTGTGTGTGTGTGTGTGTGTGTGTGTGTGTGTGTGTGTGTGTGTGTGTGTGTGTGGTGTGTGTGTCGTGTTTGGTGTGTGTGGGGTGTGTGGGGTGTGTGTGGTGTGTGTGTGTGTGTGTGTGAGAGAGAGCGTGAGCGGGTGTGGGTGTTATGATATTTTATTCTGATTCATATTTATATGACTTTTAGACAGTAGTGGTTTAAATAATCCTCCAATAATGGCGAACCTTACCTGGTGCAAAGATGTTAAAAAAGTACAGTATCATGCTTAAAGAATTAGCTGAAGTCAAGAAATGTCAATGGATCCGTATAAATCATCAACATCACTGACACTGTTCTCAAATCAAATCGATATCTTCACAGCCTCTCTCCAGCGAGAGAGAAGATGTCTGATGTTTAATATGTTTCAGACTGTGACCTCTCCGTCATGTCGTTACCGCTGTAAACCATGTTACACTCTGGTCATTTAGCCAACGCCCCTTGTTCCACAGCGATTTACAGTGAATCATCAAGTAGCTCGGTTCCGTGTCTCCTGGACACGTGGCTACTGGTGGACACATCTTGTCTATTGTGAGGACTGAACCTGTGACCTTTTAGTCACGGGTCAGGCTGTCTATAATGACTTTTAGTGACCACACCTAACATAACTGGAAGATAACAGCACACTGAGACTCCCTCCTAAGGGGAGGAACGAGTGGGTTGTTATACATACTAGTAGTAAGAGGCGGTTAAAGATGCAAAAGCAACCACGGTATAGAAGATGACAAGGTGTGGTTTCAGACCATAATGCCTAGTGGCTCTCTACTGTTATGCTTGACAGAAATACTGTCCATAGCTGAATGGAAACAGATTTAGTTTTTGAGCTAATCCATGTCTTCCAATGTGTTCTTAATGCGAAACCGGATTCAGAAATATGTAAAACCACCCACAATGTGACTTTTATCACTGAAAATATGAGAACATATGATCATCTGTTCTGCTCAAGTATAAAGTTCTCAAGTCAAACACAAGGAAACAGACAAAAAAGAAAGAAAGAAACAAGAAATGATTTGAATAAATCATATGCCACAGGCTTCTCTGCCTTTTCAATACAGTGTGTGAACACATGTAGAGGATTTGCTGTGTGTTCACACACACATTTTTTAAATTGTTTATGCCTTACATAAAGAGCAAAGACTCAAAAATAACAATGCACTTACAGTACATAGTGACATCTTATCTTCTTTAGACAAATATGTCTAAAGAAGGTTCTCCCTGGTTGAGAAGTGACAGGCATTGTGATTAATAAAAGACAGTCTAACATAATAAATATCCGTTGTGTAGAGTTCCTCCATGAAGTGCTCTGAGGCTGGAGTAGAGTATTTACAAGACTCCATTATACAACTGAGGAAGGGGAAAGAAGGCTGAACAAACTCGTCGAGAGACAGAAAATAGTGGCAGAAAATTTGCATTTAGTAAAATATCTCCAGTGACTATGGCAATGAAGTGATTTTCCCTATAAATGCTCTAAACGGCCTGTTCATGTGAGTGCGTGTGAGGTTCTTTTTAGAGGACTTTAGATGTGAAAGGTACCCGAGTGTTGCACCGAATGTGGTGACCTATCGATTTCTGTTCCGTCCCCGCTGGCTGCAGCCGAGTTCCAGCGGACAAGGTTTCCAGCAGACGAGGTCCCGATGCTGTCAATCGGCCAATCATGCAAAGGTCGCGCAAATGTCACTTTTCCTTCCTGTCTATTTATCAGCCTGTTGCAGTTTCACAGCCCCTGCCAGAAAAAAAGAAAAGAAGCTAAATTCTCATTTACTGCTAACAACATTACATAATCAGTTTACAAGGACAAAGGAGGAAAGACGGGAACAAAGATGAAGGAGAAAGGAATGGAGAGAAAGTGTGAAGAGACAATGACATGCAGACAGATAAACTGTCTGTTTCCTGGCTCTTGCTTATGCAGTTCCTCACTGTGCTACAGGCTGTAGTGTGTGTGTGTGTGTGTGTGTGTGTGTGTGTGTGTGTGTGTGTGTGTGTGTGTGTGTGTGTGTGTGTGTGTGTGTGTGTGTGTGTGTGTGTGTGTGTGTGTGGCATTATGACGATGGCTTTTTACATGCAGGTGTGTTGCCACTGTCACTTGTGATTTACAGTGTGTGACTCAGGGCTGCTATCAATGGTTAATGACACCCCTGTGCTGTTTTATTACAGAGAGGCAAGGCTGCGCTACTGGAAGTTTTTAGGCTTGTAAAAAGTAATGTTACAGTACGTTAACGGTCATTTAGCAGAATCCTACGTCATAAATATCCCTTTAGGTATTAAAGATGCTAATGGAACACTGTTAGTGTCACGTGGCCGAGCCCCACCCTCTGTATTAACGCATTCCAGAGTTGAATCACCCCTTACGTCACCATTTAAATTGGATACTTTGCAGGAGGTGGATCTGATTGTAGGGCGTCTGGGTGGCGTAGAGTTAAAGCGCTAACCCACCAATGCAGAGTCCTGAGGGCAACTCCTGGCAGCGGTGCCTCCGGTTTGGACGGACGCTCAAACAAACACAATTGGCAGTGGATGGGAAGCAGGCGAAGGGTCATGTCCTTGTCGTTTGTTGACCAGGGTTCATGCCATTTACTCTACTACTGTTAAATGAGTACATTGTAAATTGTACATTATATGTCCTCTGGTTGGTCTGGGGACCTGTTCAGCAAGGAGGGGAACTGGGGAAGACTGTTGTGTTGCCATGATCCGTTACTTTTTCCCAGTGAAACTACTAATTGACAAGCAGTGGCTGGTGGTGACTACATGTGTATCATAGGGAGGCATGTTGCTGTTTACACTAGGGATGCACCGATTTATGGCCGTTATAGAGTTGCTATAGAGTGTTTGTTCAGTAACAGGAGTCTCCATGTCTCTCCAGTTCTTTATTAAACAGAAAATGCATTTTCAAGTTGGGATACCAATGTTATCCAATCAGGATAGAGAAATCAGCCAGGATACAGAATAAACAATTGAAATTGGATGTGATGACACGAATAAATGAGCAGACAAAATTAGAACTGGAACACTATTAAAAATTAAGCTGATAAAACGATATACTCTCTCCGGATTGGCTGAAATTCCTTATCGATCCCACTATTAATCCTTTTCTATTGTTGGTAGTTGTTGTTGGCAAATTTGGCAAATTTTTTTGTTAAAATGTTTAAAAAATGTGGCCTATAATTAAACACTTTCCAAAAAAACATCAAGCAGACAGAAGGCAATGTGTGTACTGTTACTTTAAAAGCCTAGTGTATACTTCGTCGTACGATGGTATCGCACACCAAACGTACCATAGATCTACAAGCTCACAACGCGGAGCCCCTGTGACGTATTTTGAGCTTGTAGATAGGCACTATTCGCTGAGCAAGCCACAGACAGTGTTGCCAAGTCTGCTTATTATAAGCTACTTTGGGCTTGTTTTTCTGTAAAGTCGATTGAAAATATTGGGGATCCTTGACATGAAAATGTTTGACAGCCACAACTCTAAAACAACATTCGACAATAAAGTTAGACTGACCTGCCCTAGTTGCTTATTTTGGGCTTCTTTTCATATACCTGGTTGCTTGTTCCTTTCGCGAAATCTGGCAACGCTGGTCACGGACGCAGATTAGCCGTTTGGCACAAACACTAACAGCACGCTGCCGTCATAAATAAATGCTGTATTTAGCTAAATTTGCTGTCCAGCAACTTCGGAAGGTTGTCCTGATACTCTTGCGTGTCTATGTTCCCCGGCTTCTATGTTCCCCGGGTTCTATGTTCCCCGCTTACCTAAACCTAACCCTAACCCTAACCCTAACCCTAACCCTAACCTTAACCCTAACCCTAACCATTTAACACGCTCTCTTACATAAAACGTCATTCCACCCACCACACTGTTACACAGGGATTGTTAAATCACAGCTACTACGATTCCACAGAATTTGCACACAAGAACAGGATTTTAAGCCTGCAAGATCTTATTCTGCGCCCTACGAAAAAGAGGGTACACAAGGACCTTCCTACGAAAGGCCCAAGACACCTTTCTGGAAGTAAAGGAAAAATACCAGGGCCCACAGCTGGCTCTGGTAACTACATACTCCTCACAAAGCAAATTAGCTAACACCAGGATAAAAAGGAATTTCCAGAACAGAGGAAACACTCTTTTAAATGGGTGTAAAATCATTTCAGCCTACAGAAAAAATAAGAACCTCAAAGATTATCTAGTCCACAGCACTCTCATTCACTGCCAGAACTTTTTTATTTTTGCGTTTGACAAACTGCCAGAGATTTTTCATAGAAAAAGAAAGTACTCAGGAGCCAAGATACAAAATGTTTAAGTTTTAAGTTAACAAGGAAGTGGATTGGAGTCTAGATCTTCAACAAATCATATCTCCTTGGTCTTTAGGTTAAAAATTAAATAAATAAATATTTTTTTTGAAAAAATTAAAAGTCGTTTTAGTCGTTCTTGGCAGTGGGGGCTTAAAGGACAAAAGTCGTTTTAGTCGTTCTAGGCAGTGAATGAGTTAAAGGAACGAATGGACCAACTAACAGGAGACCACATTACTTTAAAAGCACCCAAATGGTGACCAACAGACACAACAAAAGGGTGTTTGGCATTAAACAAAAAATACAAGCTAACACTAAAAACTGTATTTACTTAATCACCTGCACCAAATGTAACCTTCAATATGTGGGTGAAACACAAAACACAATCGCCACCAGATTAAACCAGCATAGATATAATATAAATAATGCCAAGAAGACCAATTTAATAATTGTTCAACACTTTATGACACATGGCATAAATTCCCTAAAAGTCTCTGGCCTAGAACATAACCCAAATTGGACACTAGGACAAAGACAATATAACGAAAGACAATGGATAAACAGATTAGGTACAATTTTTCCAGAGGGACTTAATATGACAAACATTAGAAACACACAAACCAACCCTTCTTAATTCAATCAAACAAACTCACAGAAACACAAAGAGACCACCAGGTTCTCAGAGAGAACTAAAAGAACAAAAACCCACTCAGAGAAAGGAGGAGTAACACCTGACCTAGATACTAGATTGAGGACAATCACAGAAGCATCAACGACCCTAGGGGAAGACAAGGGGCTTCTTCCTGACCCATAGCTTAAGACCAAAATAGGTGTGAGATTAGTCAACCCAAATGCCCACTCAACCTTCAAAAGGACTAAGTGGGTTAAAGACACACATAATCAAACAATGGACCTAGGAAGACTTAGATGAACAAATGCAAAATAATAAGGACCTTAAAAATAAATGTCTTAAGGTTCTCATTACTCTAAGCCTAACCCCTGTAGCAGAAATAAAGAATTGTTCTAGTCTCAGGAAAGACGCACTAGGATTGACCAGTAGTCACTGGGAGGTTCAGTTGGGGCAAACGCAGTCCCCACAAACATAATTTACTATTCTGTGCCTATCGGTACATAATTCGGACGGGGCTGAGTAGGCTCAAAGCGAACTTCGCAACGTTCAGCACGGCAACTCGCGCGCCTTAGCGCGCTCGGTGGTGCTTCCCGTGGCTCAAGTTCGCTTGAGACTGCGCCCCTCCATCGCGGTTGGGTCCATAACTACATTTGTATTCTTAAATCTTTTATTGAGTCCTAGTCCTGTAAACATTCTTATAATGAGACTATGGATGATTTTTGGTATGCGGTCCAACTAAGGTGGGACTCAGGATGACTGGACGTACCTGCCATGCACAGTCCCCAGTGAACATTCCTCACAAAGTTCACTGGCAATTTTATTTATAGTTTGTAAACATGCCTAAAAACCTAAACCTTGAAGAAAGGGAAAATGGTTAACCCTAATGGGGAATCCTTTCTTAGGAAAGGCGAAACAGCCAAAAAGAACTTAGGGCTAAGATTTAGAATTTAGATTAAAGACTTAGTAAACAGAATGTAAAAGTACAAGGACCTTAAAATTAAAGAGTAACAGGATCCCAAAAAGACTTTCTTTCAAAAACAAGATGGCGAGAGCAAAAATTCCTTGCTCTGCCTTTTTCGGAAAGGATGCCCTTTCTAAAAAAGGCTTAGCACTGAAGTCCAACCCAAACCATTCCCTAACCTTAGTGGGGGAACATAGAACCCAGGGAACATAGGGATGACCCCTTTGTAAACAGCGTCATGACGATGCTTCTGCTTCAAATCATGAGTTATCAGATTGGTAGTGTTGAATGGTTACACACGGCATCCTCTTCGCATAACTTTGCCCTTGCAAGTATTGCATATTGCAATTCTTGTGACTTCTTTCTTTTCCTTTTTTTTTACCGTAAAATATGCCCAGGCGGCCGACATCGCTGCCTCTTTCTTTTCCTCTTGTAGTGGTAGCCTGGACTGATACGCTGTGTTCAGCGGACTATCACTTCGCTTCTCAAAGTGATATAAAAAAAAGAAAACAAGGTAGCTGAAAGGAGCGAAACAGTATGGATTACAGGCTAGTGTAGTGGTGTTTACTGTTTGTCTGTCTGAATCCCAGGCTGCTTAAAGTTAATAACAAGCCTAAGGTCTGCCCCTTCCAGCCGGACTGGAGTCCATGCACACACACAAACACACACCGACACACCTACCCCCCACCACACAGACACACTACTGCAGCAGCTAGACAGAAGCAATCAATCATCGGTTGTTCACGTCAGGCCGTTTTTAATATCGAACCGATGCTGATGTATTAAAAAATAACTAACATCGGCCGATTCCGATGTGATTTCCAATATATCGTGCATCTCTAGTTTACACCCTCCACACACCAACAGTGGCAGCAACAGGAACCACAGTATACATGGGGAATTGACAAAGACTATCCTCCACGGGTCTATATTAGGCCCCCTCCTTGTTTCCCCTTACACCAAATCTCTTAGCTGTAAGCCGATCTACATGCCCACAACACGTGGCATTGTGACGCTTTATAGATCTATTTTAGCTATTTTCTCTGAATGTTGGAAATAGGGATGATATAGGGTTCATACAGTTATAGAATATTATAAATAAGAACAGAAAATTAACAGACGGTTCATGATCAAGGGGGAATGGATGGGAGAAAAGTGAAGTGGTCACTGGTTCCATTGACACAAACAAACCAGTTTGTGTTCCATTGACACAAACTGGTTCCATTGACTCAAACACCACAGTGAACATTGTAGATGTGGAGGAAGGGAGGTATCAAGGTGAAAAAGTATTTTGTCTAATATAACTTTGAATGAAGAAAGTTGAGCTGAAGTTTCCTTCAAAGTAAGATGACAGAAGGTATTCTAATGAAGAACAGAAAGCCTTTCCAGAATGCTACAGCTTGCAGGGACGTTGTTTCACAGACGCAGCATACGTCTCCATTTGGCATCACTCCTACAGATACATTCTTGTTCAAATAGTCTCCAGACTGTGCCAGAGACATTTTTCCAAATCAGTCACTGTTTCAGACAGCAGGCAGACCTACTGGAGAAGAGAGAAGGGGAGGGTGGCGGAGGTGTAAAATGTAAAAGGTAAGAGAATGAGGCACCTGTTGTTTCTCCTCTTTGTCCAGATTTAATTAGAAATGTAGAAGGTATGCAGGTGATCCATCAGTAACTGTCCCGGGCCTCGCTGCCTCCCGTCTCATCTCCTCTCCTCCCTGCAGCTAACGCCTTGTGCATATGGAATCTGAGAATGATAAATGGAGTGAGCTGGAAACTGTGAGACGGTCTTAACACACTCCAGTGCTATCCTCGCGCCTTTCACTTCTCTTAATCTCAGCACCTCACAGCCCTGGATTCTGTCTCTCAGCTGCTGCTAGACAGAAGATTGAATTGGCTTTTGGAAGATTCTTATGTAAACATATTTCTTTTGCTGTTGTTCGGATAATATGTGTGGTATATTGGAGTCACACTTTCATAAAATGGACCATAAGGCTAGATTTTTACACTCACATTTTATTGCATGGCTCTGCAGGATTGTGTGTGCAGGATTGTGTGTGTGTGTGTGTGTGTGTGTGTGTGTGTGTGTGTGTGTGTGTGTGTGTGTGTGTGTGTGTGTGTGTGTGTGCGTGTGCGTGCGCGTGTGTCTGTGTCCAGAGCTAATCTAGCAAACTGCTGGACCAATCAATTGCAAATATGCACACTCCCAGTAGGCCACAGAAGTAGCTCCACAGTTTTTTTCATATACTTTGTTTTATATTTGTATAAATATTTAAATGTAATTTTTTAATGGAAGTCGTTGGTGCTAGTTTTTGTTCTTTTTTTTCCTTTCACACCTTTTTTGTTTTTACTGTATATGCCTGCCCAGTCGTATTGTCTACTCCTCCATTCTACCCTGTGATATTTCATTCTAAAGCCAACGGCTAGTCAGATATATCACCATTTAGTGTCCATTAAACACAACAAATTACACCGTTAGTGTCACCATTAACCATTGGTCCATCATTGCAAAAGCCTTGAATTTGGTCACATCATTTTTCAAACAGCACTTACTGGAGTAATGTTGAAGTAACACTTGACAGCTCTCCCAGAGTAGGACAAGATTCATGGCTTGTGTCACTGCATCAGTAGATAGACCACTGGAACGACTCCCCAGTGGTTCTACAGTTTCTCCATCACTGCCAATGAAGATGAAGTATTTAGTATCTAAAAGCTGTCAAAGAGACTGTGATAGATGTCTAATGTCACATGCTGGTGTCTTAAGACAAAATGTCCGGTCTGGAAACTCAGATGGATTGCCCATTTGGAACATATAAATGATCTGTAATCAATAATGATTGGTCATGGAGGACAAGCCAAGGCTCTATAGGCCTTGAGGCACAACTCCAGTCTGTAAAGTCTAACTGACTGTCAATTAGTGATTAGTGATTGACAATTAGTATATTGACTGTTAGAATATTAACTGAGCTCTGTAGCCAGCCTCCATTATGTTGTCAAGATTCAAGAGGGTTTATTTGTCACTCAATCATACAGGTACAAGCAGCAAAATATTGGTGTGGCATGTTCTAACAACAACACAATATAGTAAGATAATAAAAGTGATAATACTGGAATTAAGATACAATAAAGTTCTTGGCAAGGCCGGTACTGTATGTACAGTACATTAGTGCAATGATTGATTGACTTACATTACAGACCACAGCCCTACCACACCTGCCTGTACTCAAGTGATCTTGACGTGAACCCTTCCCCCTTCCTATATATTTTTCATTTTTTTATTTTTTTTATTGCAGGATTTCACATGTTACCATTGCATCCTGCTACAGGGACGTGAAGGAGCCCCATGTGGTTCGTTCGGTCACCTTCCACAGGGCTCCCAGATCGGAAGACCTTGTCTCTGTGTGCATTCTCAAAGTCAGGTCCTCTATGATGTGTACACCGAGGTACTTGAAGCTGCTCACCCGCTCCACTGATGTCCCGTTGATCAAATGGGCCAGGTAAGACCTCTGCCGCTCTGCATACAGAAGTTTACAATCATCTGTTTGGTATTTCTGATGTTCAAGAAGTTTTCCTGGGACCACTGTGACAGGTCTGCCACCTCCTCCATACAGGCCCCCTCATCGTCGTTTGAGATCAGGCCCTTGACCACTGTGTCATCATCGGGAAACTTGACAATGGTGTTGGAGCTGTTTCTGCATGGCTATACAGTCGTGGGTGTATAGGGAGTACATGAAGGGCTCTCTATGCAACCCTGGGGGCCTCCAGTACTGAGGGTGACGGTGGTAGAGGTGTGACAGCCCACCCTGGCCACCTGGGGTATGGCAGACAAGAAGTCCAGGACCCAGGTACAGGGTTCAATCCAAGTCTGAAGTCCAGACAAGAAGTCCGGGACCCAGGTACATAACACAGGCAATCCAGGTCTGAAGTTTGCTACAGTGTTAAAGGCCAAGCTGTGTCAATAACAGCCTATAACATAGCCCCCTTTCCTGTTGTTGTTGAGGTAGGGGAAGGAGGCACGCGTTGTAGGTGGATCTGTTGGGACGGTAGGCAAAATGCAGTGAGTCGAGTAAATGTAGGTGCTGGGGACAGAGGAGCAGATGCAGTGTTTTATTAGCCTCTCAAAGAACTTCATGACCACTGAGGTCAGCGCTACGGGGCAGTAGTCATTCAGGCCGGTTGGGGCGGTGTTCTTGGGTTGGGGGATAATGGTGGACCCCTTAAACAAGTGGTGGGGACCACTTCTTCATCTGTGATCCTAAGAGAAGATCATTGACTGGAGCTGCTAGTGCTGAGGCTGAGGGCTTCCATTCCCTCTCAGCAGGACCGAAGAAGTGATGAGAAAGGGAGTTAACACTGAAGTCCTCGACAGTGTTTTGGATGAAAGCCACACTAAATGTTCTTCTCTCACTTGTCCCTTTTTTTATAACTTCGGTAAAGGCATGCAAATCCACATGCTTATACTTTCAGACTTCATATTTCATAACGCTGACATGTACTGCCTCGTTCGTTCCTCCCTCATTCCTTTCACTTACAGTATGATGGACCAGCGGACAGTGGACATTGATGGATGAAGGCTGGATGACTGGCTGTGAAAAACTTCTCCTGGCCAGCATTTTGGCCCCCTGCGGGGAAGAGAGTGGAGGAAGACTTACTCTCAAGGTTCATTCCATAGTGAGAGGCCTTGTCACAGCTGAAGATGGCAGATGAGGGAGCTGTCAGCCGTGGAGTCTGTCAGCAACAGAGAGAGGGAATGAAAGAACAGAGATGGAACGAGCAGAAAAAGAAGGAAGAGGAGGAGAGGAAGAAAAGAGGGGGGAACAGGGCATGATTGGAAGGAGACATGCTAGTTTTGATGTTTACCTGGTATCCTACTTTCTTTGAAGCACTAAATTGTTTTCTTTGCGCTCTACTTACGTGACCATTTACCCTGTCGTTTGTTGACTACAGTTCATGCCATTTACTCTGATCTTGCATATGATAAATGCCTAAAAAATAAGACGACCATGTTTCTGGTGATTCTGGGAACGGTTCCATTTCTAACCAACAGAGCATCCTCTAAACTGTTTAGAAGCAATGCTGTATTTATCTAAACCTTGTATTACTCATGTAGTCAGGAACCACTTCAATAACACACTGGGCCCTTATGGACACTGCCAGAGTTTAATTAAAACTGAGGATTTTACTGTTCAGGCTATGGTCTGATCTTGGCGTTAGCCTCCAAACACAGCATGCAGTCAAACATCCATCACAGACACAACATCTGGATCCATCCACCGTCCATCTCCCTGTGGAAGGCTTTCATGGAGGTCTGGGTGTCTCCCCACGCTGGCTGCAGCCACAGGCAGGCCTGACCTGACATATAGGAACATAATGACACTGGATCCCGCCCTACTGGGAAGAAGAGGTATCTAAGTTATGTACATTAAGTAGCATTCAGTATATGTATCTGTTAACCAGAGGCAAATAAACATTGTATAAATAATCATAAAACCTTGAAGAAAGAACTGAATGGGACATTATCACGTTTAACTAGACTATTGATTGGTCTAAGTAGGTGAGATACTGACCTACCGATGGAGCTCAGTAGGTGTTTTGTCGTTATTCTGTGGGCTGATGAAAGTTGGGGCAAACGTTCACCCCAAAACATGATTTACGATTCTGTGCCTATCAGTACATAACTCAGACGGTGCTGAGTCGCCTCAAATAAACTTGTGCCGACTCAGCCTCCGTCGCGGTCCAAAACTATACTTTATTACAAAACACCTACCCCGTCAGTAGGTTAGTATCTCACCTACTTAGACCAATCAATAGTCTGATTAAACGTGATAATGTCCCATTCAGTGCATTGACAGCATCCGAAATGAGTAAACCCGGCCTACCCTGCACCACCTTCTTGTTCTATGTCTCTGCTTCCCTGAGACAAGACTACGTAATTTTGACCTTGGTCGTGACCTTGACGTTTGACCGTTTTCAAAGTCTCATGAAAATATGCCCATCCTTTCAAAATGTTCATCTTGACCCTCTCTGTTTTCTTGACCTTTCCAGCCTAAAAGTTTCCCTTTGGGTTAGCCTACTCATCATTCTCATCAAGTTTCATGAACTTCCACCCATCTGTTCTCAAGTTATTCTGCTAACAGATAGACAGACAAACAGGAGCGATTGCAACACCCTGCCACGCATTGCTGCAGTCAGGAGAACAGCACACATGCTCTGTAATGACCCTAGCAGGCGTGCATGTGTCCGTGCGTGCGTGCGTGCGTGAGTGCGTGCGTGCGTGCGTGTGTGCGTGTGTGTGTCAAAAAGGAGTGCATGTTAGTGAGGTTTGCATCAGGTGGTTTCCAGAACTGTGCAGGCCAGACAAAGGCCTCCAGGTCAACGCAATGGAATCACAGCCAGCACAGAAATCACGGTCGGTATCACCGGTATCTCAGCGCTACCATGTGACTACAGAAGTCTATTGTGGATTGTGTCTTCATTCTGCGAACGGAATGTAAGTCATGTTGCAAAGTGGGCTAGTTCAACTCAGGAGGGCACCAAGAGAGTTGACCATGTCATATCAGCCATGCTAGCCATTTCCAGTAATGTAGTGTTAGCTTATAAAAGCAGGCCAGCAGCTTCTGGCTGCTGGCCTGCTGGTGAATACCATTTGACTCCATCATGCATGTGATGTAACAAGTGTGCGTCTCACTCTCGGCAGATAAATGGCTGTTATTTTTGTAGGTTAGAGCTACATGACTCATTGAGTAATGAGTACTCACACACAGGTTTTATTGAGGGGAAGTTGAAAGTTCAAGCTCTGCCCCAACCCCCCGACCCCTGTCTGTATTTTCTTTAAAAACTATTATTGTTATTAAGCTGAGAGTGAGTCACCGCGCAGAGGACACACAGGACACAAAGGCTTACATATCGTTCCAGGGATGGGAGACAATTACAGTTTCTCTGGGGATACATAAAATGGACTCAAAACCTAGCACACAGATAACATGATTCCAGCGATACACCATCACAGTTTGGGGGGCGGGGGGTTGGCATGTTATACATATCTGTACTGGAATTCTCATGAGAATCCATGCTATCGTGTTCAAGTGGTTTGCGTCAGAGCAAAACACTTGGAACGAGGAGAAATTCAGATTGACAGTGATGCATTGCAGAGTGCATTGGAATGATGAGGGGGGTAACCTGAGACGTCACACACACACACACACACACGCGCTAACGCACGCACATGCACACGAACACGCATGTAATCACACCAGTGGCAACACACAAAATCACGTACTACGTAACGTATGATTGTGCGTGTAGACACACATGCACTCACACATGAACAGAAAAAAGAGAGCGAGGGGGGAAAAGCGTCTCTGCTTAAATATTGACTGACGGTATGTAAACCCACCTCTCTCTTATACCACAGGGGTTGAGTAATTCTCCCTCACAGCCGCAGTGGAACTACTTGTGGTTTGACTTGACATTTATAGTAAAAGGCCTTATTGACATCCTGACTAACTCGGTAAAATAAAATAGAGGGATGATGTAAAGACATGAGGTGGAGGGTGTGCACTATATTCCTTCTCCCTCAATCCCAACTAAAACATATGGAACAAAGAGCAGAGCGGTGCCTTTTTAACCACTTTCAAACTATTTCGGGCAGGTCATTATGGGCAAAAAAAATTCAGCATTTTCAAAATTGCAGATCTACAAGCTCACTACCAAGCGAAAAGCCCCCAGTGCAGGGAGGACTACTTGAGGAAAAGGTTGACAAGTGGCCAGCTGCAGATGCTTCTAGGGAGTATGCGCTGGGTGAACAAGTTTAATTGAGATGCCTCCTCCAGTTCTTATATACCGGTAGCTCAATTCTCACGACACATTGCATCGCAAATCATTGTGAGG
This sequence comes from Gymnoscopelus braueri, assembly GCF_963280865.1. NCBI lineage: Eukaryota > Metazoa > Chordata > Actinopteri > Myctophiformes > Myctophidae > Gymnoscopelus > Gymnoscopelus braueri. The sequence continues at coordinate 45,735 of NW_027660943.1, read as the reverse complement.
TTATAGATTGGCTATTTCTGCTTTAACAAAGTATATAGTGCTAATAGGTGGTTAAAGAAACATTTTACAACACGACACATGACATTTTGCATGTTTAGCCAAATGACTACAAAGTCGTGTATACATTTATATTTTAAATGGGAATATTAACATGATTTCCCTATTTTCTTTGGTTGTTAAACCTTACAATCTGCTGCTTCTCCAGCTAATATTCATAACACAAGAACTCGGTATTAAAGCACCACTTCACCCATTGCCTAACTTCATATAATTGGTCCTCACTAATGCTCATTGCAAGATGGGACCATTTCTGTCTATTCCGTCTGTGTCTCAGAGGAGGGCTGTGGACAGTTCCGAAAGGAAGTGAAGAGAAATTCTATTAGCTTGAAATCCCCATGATGATGTCACTATGGTAGGCAGGTTTTTCGGAAACTGGCGGAAATTGTGCCATCTTATTATGGACATTAGTGAGGACCAATTATTTGAAGATACGGTTGAAAATGGGTGAAGTGCTCTTTTAACACTCTGGACCCTATTATGTATGTCTTTTTTCCAGGTCTTTTGTGGTAATTAAGTCATAACGCCACCATCTTATGTGCAATCGCTATTTTACAAGTCACGCTGAACCCTAACACTTAAGGCTTAAGACTCACCAGCATATTTTACCCCTGGCGAAGTGTTCATATGTTAATTAAGGTACGTTATTGTGACCTACTGGTGGCGCTATAATAGGCCAATGTGAAAAGGGTGCCATTTCTTCTTAGGCCTTTCACGGCAATCGGACACTGCATTCATGATTTGAGGCATTTTGTTCCAAAAATTTGTTTTGCTAAATTAGACCTGCTGGTGGCGCTATAACAGGCCAGTGTGAAAAGGGTGGCATTTCTTCCTCTGCCTAGTGGGAATATGCGTGTGAAATTTCATGGAAATCGCATGCTGCGTCCCTGATTTGAGGCATTTTGTTCAAAACGGACCAATCCTGCAAACTTTGGAAGCCAACCTTAGCCAATGAGGATGGAATATGGAAAATCGGACAGATTCGTGTTGATCACATGACTATAGAGATACTGTGTACCGATTTGCATGACGTTTGGATAGAATCTGTAGGAGTAATGGGTTTTGCACAAATTGGCCTCCTGGTGGCGCTATAACAGGCCCATGTGAAAAATTTGGGGCAGAGATTCTGAATTGGCATCCAGGGAGTGTGTGTGCACAGTCTCGCAGTGACCGGGCCAACGGTGCCGGAGATTAGCTGCTAACGGACAGACAGGACGGACGGACGGACAGGGGGTAAAACGGCCTGGCGGAGACAATAAAGGTTTTTACAGCTGTTTTTCCAATAGCTTATAGAAGTTAAACAAATGGAGTGCGTTCTCTTCCTCCCTCTTACTTTCACTTTCACTTATGCCGCGCAAACATAAATCTACAAGCATACAACACGTCACGCAGCGACCGTTTTTAGCTTGGAGATCAGATATGTTTGGACAGCAGTAGCAGCACAGCAAATTTGTGAAACATACCCATGTTAGGTCCACTTGTTGCGCTGAGATAAACAGAAGAGGAGATGCGTTAATAATAGGCAACTGAGAATGTGAATATTTGTTGGTTTGTCAAGAGATATAACACGTGTTTTGGACATGAGACAGTCACATAATTAGACAAAGGCTTCAGTGATTATGACGGCTGCGTGCACTTGGACATCTCATCCCTTTAAGATCAACTGCGTCTTGCACTGATCTTAAATGGAATGGCAGCCGATACTCTGATTGGTTTGATTAAAGTAACGCCCAAACCACACCCATGACTAATTCAGGGCCGTTTACCACGTAGTGCCGTGGAGCAGTGCGTAGATTACCGCACTCATATTGGCAAAATGGCATTGGCCACGCCTCCGCGTGGTGGTAATTAAGACGTGCATAATAGGGCCCTCTGGGTTTTACTGTGTTGAATTGTACCGTATTCAACTGAATTGAACCAAACCAAATCAAGTCAAATGGAACTGAATGCAGAGGAATGCAGAGGACATGAGCTCATCTACTGTTAGTAAAAGGAGCAGCGAAGATGTGATACAGTGACATGAGGCCGAATTTTATTTCCTCTTCATTGTGAATCTTGGCTCTTACTTGCAGTTATTACAAACCTCAGCACAAAGACAGGATGGGGGAGAGATGGTGCAATGGTCTTTTTCAGAAATCTGATCTCTCATATGTACCAGATGGGACACAATTCTTGCGTCATAGTCTCTCTGCAAAAAGGGATATAGGAGCCACTCAGCATGCTGGGACGGACTGACTGACTGACTGACTGACTGACATCTGGGTGGTTTTGTTTTGATGAGATGAGTATTAGAGGAAGAAGTGACAGTGACATAGTGATTGATTCTCTGGCTTTGATCAACAATTAGTTGTCACTTTTGGAGTGAGACCAGGTGTATGATCTCTCTCTATCTCTAAATTCTCTTTTTCTTTGTTATCCTTTATCTCTCTCTTTCTCTCTCACACGCACGCACGCACGCACGCACGCACGCACGCACGCACGCACGCACGCACGCACGCACGCACGCACGCACGCACTCACGCACTCCTATCTCTCCCACTCTCTCTCTTTTACACACACACACACACACACACACACACACACACACACACACACACACACACACACACACACACACACACACACACACACACACACACACACACACACACACACACACATTGTTGGAGTGATGGAGTTTGTCATAGTGTCCACATGTGTGTTGTTATTGAAGTCAGTTTCATGTAGATCCCGACCTAGGCCCTCAAGGAATATGAAAGAAGGAACTTGTCTATGAGAGGAAACCTCTTTATTGTTTCCAGTGCCTGGGATCATGCAGTGTTTGGATTTTACAAGGTCTTGATGTTCCTAAAGAGCTACAGGTTCTTTTGACAAAATGTTACAGTAAAGGACAGAAGATCTTGTGATCTTCTGTAAAACCACAGCAACCAACGTGTGTGAGAAGTTCACAGTTACCACTGCTGTGCACTTTTCAACATGGTTGTACATTATAATAAGAGCAATACTGACACAGGCATGGAATATACAGTACATACATACAGTATTGTCCATGCGCTTGAGTCTAAATTGGGATCTAGTGAGAAACAAATGAGGATTAGTTCATATAATTACCTTGCAGCTAACTACAGCGCACACAACCTTTATTAACCAAATATGTTTACAGAATGCAGCGTCGTAAAGCAATGGCAGCATTAAGCTGCCATGTACAGGGAGGACCATGTTGTGTAGAGAGAGCCTGGGCCTGGTGGTGTACAGTATGGTTTTACTTTGGAACCCCGTCAGCTCACCTCCCAGCTGAACTCTGCAGCGTTCTAACTCATGGCATGAGATTTCTTTGAAGAATGTGGATGATCGATGGGCTGCGTTGCCCATGAGCAACAGTCTGCTGTTGTTTGATGACATCACACTGCCTGTCTTCAGCCAGACACCTGATACCTCGATTGAACCGAGGAGGTTGGTTTGCCGGCATGAGAGTGTTTCATAATGTTTCATAATGTTATAGGATTGTGGTCTTTGATCCAATGTTGTCACATTGAAAACAGACCGGGCCCATAGCATGAGAACAAGCATATTATATAGCCCGTTCTACGGCTCTTGTGTGCTTAGCCGTGACTTTATTATGTTCTCAACTCAAAATGTTGAAGAAATAATGTATGACACACATGAATGCGCCCGCGGGCGCACACACACACACACACACACACACACACACACACACACACATACACACACACACACACACACGCACACGCGCACACACACTGACTGACACACTGACTGACACACACACACAATGGGATACTAATATGGAGGTAGTATTAAGTCTTACTGAACATTTAGAAATGTTCCTGGAGTTACGAATACAGAATGGCATGATGTCTTAAGCCAGTGACAATGTACCGCAAGAAAATTAGCCCATTTACTGTATGCGTTTGATAAATACTGCCTAGGCTTGCCTCACCTTTTTAATTTGTGATTTGTAACAGGTGTGTGTGTGTGTGTGTGTGTGTGTGTGTGTGTGTGTGTGTGTGTGTGTGTGTGTGTGTGTGTGTGTGTGTGTGTGTGTGTGTGTGTGTGTGTGTGTGTGTGTGTGTGTGTGTGTGTGCGCACGCGTGTGCGCGTGTAACTGTGTGGGTGACTGTGTGTGAGAGTGTGAGTGTGTGTGAGAGAGAGGGAGAGAAAGCGTGTGTGGGTGCACTGGTAGACTGGACAGGGAGACGGCTGACTGCATTGTGGTTAATTAAGTTGCCAGACATTACTGAAGTCTCTCTATAGGAGGGAAGAGAGATTTCACTACTTTTATCCTGCCAACGTAACTGTGTGTGTGTGTGTGTGTGTGTGTGTGTGTGTGTGTGTGTGTGTGTGTGTGTGTGTGTGTGTGTGTGTGTGTGTGTGTGTGTGTGTGTGTGTGTGTGTGTGTGTGTGTGTGTGTGTGTGTGTGTGTGTGACTGTGTGACTGTGTGACTGTGTGAGCGTGTTTGTGTGTGCACGTGCTTGTGGGTGATCAGTGCTTTAGTGTAAACGTGTTAAACAAACACAGTGTGTTGTGATTAAAGCCATGCTGCCTCAGAGCGTCAGGCCAAGTCAGCGTTCTTACTGAACCAGAAACAGCTCTCCCACTATACTCACCCCCCCCTCTCTCTCTCTCTCTCTCTCTCTTTCTCTCTCTCCTATTTGTTCTCTCTGTCTCGTTCCCTCCATTTCCTTTTCTTTGTTTGTCCTCCTCCTCTCTTTCCCTTCTTTTAACTCCTTCTATCATGAGTTCAAGTTCAAACCTTTGAATAGTGGTGTTTATAGCGGCATGCTTGACAGATATGTGTGATGTGGATGTGTGCGCACACGTATGCACAATGTGAGCATACTCACTTGTCAGAGTGTGTGTGTGTGTGTGTGTGTGTGTGTGCGTGCGTGCGTGCGTGCGTGCGTGCGTGCGTGCGTGCGTGCGCGCGTCAAGTAATCTCTGGTGCAGTAGACATCGTTGTGTCCAAATGGGGACATGCTGTGGCTGTCATCCAAAGCAGGACCAGAGGTTGCTGCTGGCGTCTTCAACTGGTTCCTGACATCCACTGCCTGCGTCTCCTCCGGATAACAAAATCTTTTTTTTGTTGCGAGAGAGCAAGCAAACGTTTGAAAAGTTGAAGTCGGTGTGGGGGGAGGGAGTGACTTGCCCCTGTTGTGTGAGTGTTCAGGGTCCCAAAGCAGAGATGGTTGCTCTCACTGTTTAGTCAGCGTCACCTTTGCAAACCCAGTGACTTCCAGTGGAGCAGCTCTGAGCTGGGAGCTTTGTCCTATCAGGAAACAGATGAATCTGGTTCCGGATGAACACGGCTTAGAGGTCATGAGCTCCAGCAGATCTCTGGCTCGCATGGGGATGAAGGGAGTGGTGTTCTAGTGGATGAACTAGTTAATGTTTCATGGCATTTCTCTACTTGACTGACTGTCCTGTCTGACTAAAGCAAAACATTTCTAAAACTTGAAAGACTTAAGGATGGGGCTCAAAGGGCACTTTTTCACTGGTAAAATGCATTGAGCTACTCTGCTGCCCACAATGGACGGAGGACTGACTGATCGCCTGAACTTCAATCCAAATTACTTTTATACCCTTAACAATCAAATGATATTTATACATTACAATGTGTTCTATATGACTCATCATGGCTTCACAGTAAACAGTGCACTGGTTCTGAAGGTAGGAGCCAGGGACCCCCAGGGGTCCTTGAGGGCAGGGGATCCCCAGCAAAATGAGGAACAGTTCAAATAAACAGAATCGGAATCAACTTTATTGTCACATCACAGGTTTACAGCCAGGTGTAAGGAAGTGGGCGTAATTCGTTTTTGTGCCAGCTCCATCGTTTCCGTTGTTTTCAGGAAGAGAAAAATAAAAAGAAGGGTGGGGAGAGCAAGGAGAAAATAAATATCAAAACACAATTTTAGTTAATCTTTTTTGAAAAATGTTGACAAATCTTCTCTTATGGGGGTCCCTGGCACAAAAACATATCGAATGGGGGTCTGCGGACAAATGCATATCAAAGTGGAGGTCCTTGCCATAAAGATGTTTGAGAACTATTGGTTTAATACACCTTGTGTGTTTTGTCATATGAATCTTAGTGATCTCCGATTTGTGCAAAGGGGAGCTGACATCGCTACATCATGCGCACGGAGCTGCATGCATGCACGCTCACAGTCACACACACATACAGTACATACACACATGCGCAAAAAGTAACTCTACTCAATGCAGATGCTGCCTGTAAGTAGCTGCAGTGCACAAACAACGCAACACGCTGAAATTGTTCATTTCTGTAGCACACACGTCTCAGAAAGTGATGAAGGCATACTTATGCCTTAATGTTTGAAAGTGATGTCCATGCATCTTTTTGTAGAACGCTTCTCTGTCTGTGAGTCATGCACGTATGCATGTCTCTGACTGTTTAATCAAAGTTTAAAATCAAATTAAAAATAGTTTGACAATTGAAAAGTAGCCTGTTCAAAGGCCAGACCTATGACTTATATTTATGCCAAGTTTGGAGGTAATTGCACTACTGGTCTGGCGTGGGAACGCAAACACACAAAGCAATATTGCTGATTCTAAGTGTAGAATGCTTAATATTTAAAAACTATTTAAATAATCCCCTTCCGGATCCGTGGATCCAGTCCGGATCTTCTTCCCAATTCAATAATTACTTGTGCCTATAATGACATGCCCAAAACAGGGATGAAAATGAAAATGCTTAATCATCTTTTGGGGGCAGCATACTGATCATATTTCCCCCAAGCTTCATGTAAATCCAGCCATGATTTCTCAAGTCAACATTCAAAGGCCCAAAATCCCCCAGAAGGTTTTGCTTGATGGTGCAGCATGAACATGCACAGCACATTTCATGGCAATTCTGCTCATTACTCCTAGTACATTGCTAAGTTATGTTGGTCATAGACGAACAGAGGCAGAAACATAGAAAAAGTTTAATAGTGATTTGAAAAGAAAATGTTTTTGTGACAGCACCGTTACATTTATAAAGGAAGCCAATGATGTGCATACTGTAGCCTACTATCCACTGCATTTGCTGTATATTTGTTTCTCCAGCCATATAATAGATTCCATGTGGGGAAGAGGTTTTACTATTTGTATTATTGTATTATAATCAAAGACCAGCAGAATTGATTGAATACTTTATTAGCTGTTTTAAACAGTACAGCAGTAGGCTACAATAAAAACTAGAAAAAGTGCTCCTCGGAGCACAGGTCTCCGCCAGGTCAGGTACGTTATTCTGGCCTCCTGGTGGCGCTATAATAGGCCAATGTGAAAAGGGTGCCATTTATTCTTAGGTCTTTCACGGCAATCAGACACTGCATTCATGATTTGAGGCATTTTGTTCCAAAAATGTGTTTTACTAAATTAGACCTGCTGGTGGCGCTATAACAGGCCAATGTGAAAAGGGTGGCATTTCTTCCTCAGCCTAGTGGGAATGTGCGTGTGAAAATTCACGGAAATCGCAAGCATAGTTTGAGGCTTTTTGTTCAAAACGGACCAATCCTGCAAACTTTGGAAGCCAACCTTAGGCAATGAGGATGGAATATGGGAAATCGGAGTTGATCACATGACTATAGAGATACTGTGTACCGATTTGCATGACGTTTGGATAAAATCTGTAGGAGTAATGTAAAAAAATGGGTTTTGCACAAATCGGCCTCCTGGTGGCGCTATAACAGGCCCATGTGAAAAAATTGGGGCAGAGGTTCTGAATTGGCATCCAGGGAGTGTGTGTGCACAGTTTCGGAGCGACCGGGCCAACGGTGCCTGAGATTAGCTGCTAACACACAGACAGGACGGACACACACACGGACGGATGGACAGGGGGCAAAACATACTCTCTCGCCATGCCTTTCGGCCTGAACTATGACAAAAGGATAACACAAAATTCTTCATTCTGCTGCTGTTGCTGCTAACCCCTGAATTTCCCCACAGGGATCAATGAAGGCCTATCTAATAAATTAAATCATAATAAATGGTGTCCCCTTTAGTTGTTGTTGGGGCGTTTGCCAAGTACATTTGCACATACCTGGAATTTGTCCTCTCCAATTAAACCATCCTATTAGCAGTTAGATGTGTCTCTCAGGAACAATTCGACACATACTGTGAACTGGGCGAGCTGGGGGTCCAATTCCCAGTTGGCCTCTCTACCCACTCAGCTACCTATGGTGCTAAGTCAGTGACGCAGTTGCATGGACATAAAAACTACAGTCATTATCCCCTTTTGCCACTAGGGGCAATGACCTCGAGAACTGCTTGAGAACCAAGCCTATGCACTGAATTCTGGGTATTGTATTCAAGGATCACACAGCGCAGCCCTGTTCAGAATGCAACAGAAAAATAGAATTTTTTCTATCGATGACCACAGTTGTCACCAGGTCAAATCTACAAATTTGACAGTGACGTGTTAATAAGTTGTTAATGCATAGGGTAATGTATTTCAGCTCTATTATGAGCCTGGGCAGTATGCCTTCGTAGAGATACTGTGAGTCTAACTGCACTGAGACGCCAGGAAGCTGCTGGTGACACAGACCTATTTCTGGGGAGCTGCTTTTCATTACAGCCGAGATGTTTGCTGAAACGTTTTGGAGAACAGAGAACCGAGCCCTACCCTTATTTTGCACACTCACCATGGCAACTTAAACCTATGTAGGCCCTGGAAAAACCCCACTTTTGGCCCTCATTAAGTTTTTTGTTTTTTTCGTATTCTTTGCGAGGAGTGTGAAGTCAAGTGTGAGTGAAAATATATGGCCTCTCAAAATTTGCAGGAAAGATATTGAGTTCAGTTAAACGTTTTTGTCAATCAACCCACATTATAGATATGCTGTACACTGACCTAAGAATGTTTAATTGAACACTGTATTCTTTTAAATAATTCAAGAATACATGTGGCAGTTAGAGACAGTCAAGTATCAAGATTTTAAATAGTCTCAAAAAAGTAAATTGCAAGTAAGGTGCATTGCAGGTGCATAGGAATTCACTTATTATTACTTTATGAACTTGTATGATTCTATGAATCATTTGTAGTATCTACAGCATGATGACAAATTAAAGAAAAACTCAGTGTGTCTTAGACTAGTATGGAGTCAGGCCACCACAAAGCATGGGTTTCCGAGGCTAGGCCACCACAGGCGTCCATAACAGCTTCAGTGGTCCTTGCCAAGTCTGTGGTACTCTATTGGAGGGATGAACACCATTCATCTGCAGTATGTTCCCTCATTTACAACCTTTATTTAATCCAGTAATCTCATTGAGATCAAGATCTCTTTTACAAGAGGGACCTGAGTACAGCAGATAGACAGAAAAACTAACCTAGCCACACAGTAAAGGGCAAAGCACCACAGACATCACTAAATAGATTAGAAGATGAAAGTTTACATTATATAATTAGGTCTCATTAAGATTACATCTCATTACATGGAGAAGATGGTGGAGAGCATTGTCTTCATTGGTATTCAACTGTGTTGCGATCTGTCTGGTACATCTTCTATATACCAGACAGGGGGCAGGGGGGGGGGGGGCTGTAAGGAGTTAAGTGTTTTGCTCATCAACAACACTTCGACACGTATTACTGGGCAGCCGGGAGGCGAACCGGTGACCTTCTGATTAGCAGACGCCAGGCGGCCTCTCTACCCACTAGGCTACAGCTGCTCGTCAATGGAACCGTTTGACATTATGTCAGTGGTTCTCAACCAGTGGTCCGGGGACCACGAGTGGTTCTTGAGGGGGTTCCAGGTGGTCCCCAGCTAAATGATGATTAGATCCCAGTCATGAGTTGGTAACCAAATGGACCCTTATAGATCTTTAACTCTTGAGTGTAAAATGAACACTGTAAAAGAGAGTGTAAAATGAAAACCAAATGGACCCTTACGGGTCCATTTGGTTTCATTTTACGGTCTCAAGAGTAACATTTTTGTTAAACATCTGCATTACATAATTAAAGAATTGTTATTTTGATCAACGTTTGCCCGTTATCTCTCCTATGGTACCACATCAATACAGCATGGATTTGTGGACAAACTCTTATCCAGCAATAACAAAATATTATACTAAGTTCTGGGTCTGAGAGGCTGAATCTCATCAAATAGTGGTCAGTGTCTCAAATGACGAATAAATAATGGACCTTGAAATTAAAAGGTTTGAAAACCACTGCATTATGTAACAGTTTTGTGGGAGCATGTCTGGCCTGCCCACTCCTTCTAAGGACAGTCTGGTTACAGCATGAGCTAAATGACTCACATTTAGATCCTACTCTGTACTGTAGATAACAGCAGCCTGCAGCCATGTCTGAAATGGACGATGAGATGACCTACAGGTCATAGATGTTCACAAATCTTATCTAGATAAGTGTGTGTGTATGTGTGTGTGTGTGTGTGTGTGTGTGTGTGTGTGTGTGTGTGTGTGTGTGTGTGTGTGTGTGTGTGTGTGTGTGTGTGTGTGTGTGTGTGTGTGTGTGTGTGTGTGTGTGTGTGTGTGTGTGTGTGCGCGTGGGTGTGTGTGTGTGTGGGGGGTGTGTGTGTGTGTGTGTGTGTGTGTGTGTGTGTGTGTGTGTGTGTGTGTGTGTGTGTGTGAGTGTGCACGTGATCAAGGGTTTAGTTAAGTCCAGTAGTTTAAACAAGGTTAGGCTATATATGTTATCAAATGGGACTACACAATTTATGTTGTGTGCTGGCCAAGTGCATGTTTGCAGTGTCCTGGTTTAAGGTTTATCAGCGTGTCCGTGTTCCGTTAAGTGAGTTAAAATCTCATTTGGGACCCTGATACATAAAACTTCTCTGAAGTGCAATTAAACACTCGGAACTACTGGAGCTGAGTGTTATTGTGTGTGGGACAGCCAGTACATTTACAACAGCTGTTTGTTGTTTATGGCTGCTGTCACAGAGGTTCTGACAGATCAGCCAATTGGGCTTATAGAGCTATCCTCAGCTGCACTTTGAAAACATGGAGTCAACAGAAGAGACGGCTTAAGTGAGATTTGATCCTTGGTCAGAAGAGGCACATGGAGTTCCAGAGAAATATTAATATTAATAGTAATAGTAATAGTAATAGTAATAGTAATAGTAATAGTAATAATAATAGTAATAGTAATAGTAATAGTAATAGTAATAATAATAGTAATAGTAATAGTAATAACAATAATAATAATAATAATCACCATAATCATGAAAACTTTATTTGTATAGCACATAGTTACAAAGTGCTTCACACAGCATCAAAGATAAAAAAACGAAGGGAAAATTGTGTGAGAAACATAATAGTAGAGCATAAAGGGTAACAGAATGTACAAGAAATATAATAAAAGAGTATAAAGAAAAAATATATTTGTGATTAAAAGAGAACAACCTTATAGCTAGGTCATTCCAAAGTCCAGGGCCCTGGTTGCAAAGGCCTGATCGCCTTTTCTTCTAGACTTTGGAATGACCAGATCCGTGCCGTGCCTTAAAAGTAATCAATTAAATCTTGAATTCAATTCTAAAATGAATAGGTAACCAAGGGATTGCTCTTCTGGTTTTAGTTAAGCATTCTGAACTAATTGGAGACGTGATAGGTTTTTCTTTTTGAGGCCAGAGTATAGAGTTGCAGTAATCTAGACGAGACGCGGTAAAAGCTTGGATGACTTTTTCCAGATAAACCAGAGTTACAAAATACTTCATTTTAGATATGTTTATTAGCTGTTAAAACAGGACTGGGAGAATAAAAGAGTCGCTGCACACTCGTAGCTGCCTATGCTAGTAAATGTATTTAGGATGAAGAAGGCAGCCAATACCATCAAATAAAGTACCTGTGTGTTAAAACTAAGATCCCTTAAAAAAATCATTCCTAAATGTCTGGCTATAGCTTTACATTAGCAGCTAAGTCACCAAGATTATGTTAAATTATTCCAGTGGAGGATGGAGGGCTGAACTGAGTGACTTTCTGACATTCCAGCGTAGGACAGAAAACTATTATTTTAAAAACAATTCTGCTTTATTATATGGTACTCAAGCCCATGGCTTTCTGATGAGCTCCCCAAGTGGTACTTTGAGCCATCTGTTTGTCTTTCTTTGCTTATTATTGTCATTTATTTACCTAGTGCATTTACACACATCCGGAATGAGTCCTCTGCATTTAACCCATATTTATCATAAGGAGCCTCTGAGTAGGGACCAGCTAAGACCAGTGTCTTGCTCAAGGGCACTGGCAGGAGTATGTCCCTAACATGCTTGTTGATGCTTGTTTTTTTGGTGTGGGAGGAAACCCACATGAACACAATATGGAAATTCCACACAGGATGGGCCCAGTCGGGTGTTAACCACTGAACCACTGAACCACTGAACCAGCCATCTGGACAGTTATGGTCAATAATTAAAGCTGCCGTATAACCCCTAAGGCTGATATGACAGTTGAGTTGACCAATCTACGCAAGCTAAAGCTGTATCTTCATTGGTGTTATACAACAGCTGAACAATCAGTGCTTCCCGGGAGGGAGATCAACAGTGTCCCTCCAGGGATGATAGGTCAACATATTTTCCTCATAGAAACACTGTAAATTTCCAGGTTGAAAGCTGCCACGCCAGTATTTTATAAATGTAGATGTTATGGAAATATATAATGTATTTATGTATTTTTGTACGTTTGAGTCCCGGGGGAGACACCAAATGTCTCTTTCGGGTCTCTAGCTGAAAATGTTTGGGATCCCCTGTTCTATGTAATCAGACAGTTTTCATTAGATTGTCTTGGGAAAAAAACTATTTGATGGCTTGGCCACCGCCTCCAGCTGAGCAGTAATTAAAAGCAGCCTTTACCAACAGCATACAGTACATGTGGCTTTGGCTCCCACTCACATGACAATTTGCGGGGAGGAAGACACTTTGGTTGTGCACTTCAAAACAAACGGAAGGAAAGGCTGATAAATTCTGATGGATAAAGTCCTCACTCTGAACCAACACACAGGCATCAAACTTTTGATTTATTTTTTCCTTGAAGAATCACAACCACAGACTCTCTCTCTCTCTATCCCTTTCAGAGTGGTCGTCCATAAAGTCTCCTCCTCTGACCCGAGTCAAGATTTAACATCTGATGACACAGGCGCCAGTCAAATGAACTAAAGCTGCTCGCTTCAACTTTGAACATACAGCCTCGGGTTCTGCATCATGCAGAGCTCTTTTCAACGAATAAATCACAGCGCATTCTCTGAACATCATCTCAGGCGGAATATAATAAGCTCCATATAGTCTTCTGCATCATATGGCTGCTCCACTGCAAAGTGACAACGTACATTTTGAGGCATTTGTTATCGGTACAGGAGAGAGAGAGAGAGAGAGAGAGAGAGAGAGAGAGAGAGAGAGAGAGAGAGAGAGAGAGAGAGAGAGAGAGAGAGGACTTACATCACAGGTTAAAGGGTGAATGAATCCACATTGTTACAAAGTGTACACTAATGGTACAATACAACCACTAAGTGGCTGGGCCACCAGCACTGCTACGGAACGGTCCATGATGAGTCAACAGAGATGAAGGAACTTACAGTAATACTGCTCTTCTCTCTGCCACAGAGAGATAAACACTAAGGCTCAAGAGATGGATTTGCCCTCTGGCAGACTTTTAACTTATTTGTTAGTGAAATTGAGCCCTCACTGTGTAACCCTCCTTTTCTGTTTTTGCTCACGGTTGTCTCAGAAGAACTTTATCTTTTTAGTACAGCAGGTCTCTTTCCATGCCTTCCTATCTCTTCCTCTCATCTCTCACAACATGCTGGGAGATGAAAGGCAGGTTGAAGTGTGAGAGACTTCAATTTGTCAAAGGTAATAACATGTCTTGAGAAGGTTGACCCTCACTTAAAGCATTTAGCCGTCTCAACCCCTGACTTTTACAGTATGGAAAACTCTCCTGTAAGGGTCAATTTTTACAGTACAGAGAGACGGTACTGTAGTGTCTACACTCTACAGTATATTTACCGTCTCTGTGTACTGTAAAAAATTACCCTTACAGGTCTCAGCCGTTGGGCTTTAACGTCTAGATGTCAAGGTGGAGTTTCCAGAATCCCTGATCAAATATCTAAGATTTTATATTTTATGTATCATATGCCTCACTTAAAGGTAGGGTAAGTGATATTTTTTGGTTAAAACAAAAAGTATTTTGTTAAAAGGTTAAAATACTATATTCTGATAGTAATCATTGCTATAGAGTGTTTGTTCAGTAACAGATGTCTCCCTGTCTCTCCAGCTCTTTAATAAACAGAAAATACATTTTTCGGTAGGTGTCAAAATCTCAGCCAATCAGGAGAAAGTACCCATTTTTAAGCTTAATTTGTATAGTGTTCCAGTTAAAATTTTGTCTGCTCATTTCTTAGTGTCATCACTTCCAATTTCACTTGTTTAATCTATATCCTGATTGAGTTCTCTGTCCTGGTTGGATAAAATTGGAAATGAAACTACAAAAAAAAAAAAAAAAACTACAAAATACATTTTCTGTTTTATAAAGAGCTGGAGAGACATGGAGACTCTTTATATGGACAGGACACTCTATAGTAACGAGCACTATCAGAACATAGACCCATTTTGCAATTATTTGAATAATTGCAAATCACTTACCCTACCTTTAAAGCTTCAGTCTGTACATGTTATGTCCCGTCAGAGAGGTAATTGCGACAGTGTCCAAACTGCACTAAAGATGGAGGCGCATCTAGTGTTCAATCCGGAACACTCTGCCCTGTCTGCTTCAAATAACTTTATTGACGAGAGTAGGGAGACCACCTGCAGATGTACAGTATTGGTTATATTATATTAACATACTCTAACTAAAAAAATAAATAAACATAATATAATATAATAAGTCCTAGCCTTATTAGCTTTAACGCTGTGTTTTGGTGGAAGGTCTGTACTCTAGCAGTTTGACCAATATGTGAATTTAAATTAGAATCACTATTGTTCACTACATAGCACTACAGTATGTGTATGTGGAGTGAGTAATGGCTCATTTAAGCAGTCTGTGATGGCCCTCCCACTCTGTCTACAGTGCTTGTCCGCTCTTGTGGGCTGTGGTTGCAGGCATATAGGCTACTTGGGAGGCCATCAGCTCTGATCTGGAGCATTACACCTAGTCTGAGAGCTGGGAGAGACTACACACCAGTTTTGTATAGGTATATATCTATCTAATCGATGTGCACATGGATAAATCAGCCCCCAACACCCAACCACCCACCCACCCTCTCTGTCTCTCTCAGAGAGTCTTTGTCATGACAGTACTTTCCATCTGCTCTGGCTTGTACCATGTTGCCCTCTGTACAATACATGTGTTGTTGTACCATCTACTTGACTATATCCGCGAGTGTTGGAGGAACTCCCGACAATACCACAGACATGGCCTGTGGCAAACAAACTGCTACAGAGTATATTTAGTGTTTGTGGCAAACAAGCATCACCTCAGAACAACATCATAGAGAACAAAATACTGAAAAGCGAGTTTACGAAACTGTTACTAATCTTCTTGTTCCATGACGTTGATCAATAAACTTAACAGACAAAAGTGGGTTGTTTTGGGGTTGTTGTTGTTTTCCACTTTAAAATAGGATCTCTGCAATAGAAAAATTAATTGTTTTCCATAGCGTCATGGAATATATATATATATATATATATATATATATATATATATATATATATATATATATATATATATATATATATATATATATATATATATATATATATATATATTATATATATATATATCTGTACCACTAGTGTATTATCAGACAGTACTTCTTACAATGTACTCCACATGGTAAAGATTGTTCTTTTAAACTGGCACAGATCTTGATGCATTTCACGCTTGGCTCAGCAAATGATGTTCCTAGCCAACTGTGTACAGCCCTCCATATGCATTTAATTCTGCAACGCTGGTCATGGTGATTTCCGAGGTTATCTATGTGCTTCCAGCCATTATAGAGAAAGGCCAACTTAGAGCAACAATGGTTCCCATAGACAGCAACACATTAACCCTTTGTGGTAGTTGGCCGTGTGAGAGGAAGGCTGAATAGCTAGACAGTCATGCAGTTGGAGAGGAGGGGGCAAAGTGATGTGAAGTCTATTCTCTTCTTGGCTGAGGCCCTTGTCAACCGCTGTGTTGTTGTGTTCAAGCAGATAATGTGATTTCCGGACAGGAATTCTCCTCTTCACACCTCTCTGCTTCTAACAGGTCTTTGCAGGGTGAGAAACGTTTTAAGATGAACTCCAAGCGGGCGATTTCCTGGATTTACATAAAGGCAAGATTCTGGACCTGAATCTCACATTCAGAACTCCCCTTCAGGATGCTATAGGAGGGCAGTGTTGAGTACCAGGGCCATAGGGGAAGCCAAACACTTAAAGAAGGAGGAAACAGCAGGAACTCTGTTTATGGACTGAGTGAAATGTTGAAAATGGCAAACTGTGGTGAGGACGGACAGACGGACGGACGGATGGATGGATGGGCAGACGGACGAACAGACCTTGTAGTGTTTTGCTCGGTGTCATAAAAAACTTTATCTTACTATATTGTCATACTTTATTTCTTCACACTATACATGTATATTGTCATAAATGGTGAATCGGAAATTGACAAACATCCATCCTATAAACAACTATCCAGCTGGAAAAAGTTCAAGAGTTCAAATACGTTTTTATTTGATTTAAAAGACATGTGTTCCTGGCTAATTTTACTCACAGACTGTCCAGGCAGTAAGGATAAAGCAACTTAAAGCCTGTTTAGTCATTAACATCTAGAAAACCATCAATACAAAAAACACATTTTGGTTTATTGGCTCAGTAATCAGGGTTAAACAAGCAAGTCAGGTGATGTTCTGTGGAATTCCAAGCAGGGGAGGTTTTTATTACCCTCACATTTATAGTTTGGTCTTGGCCACCTGTTTCAACTTGGACGGTTTAACATTTGATCAAGGGCAAGCAGGGATGCTTTTGCCAAGAGTCAAATCAGAAATTAAAAAATGAACTTTTCCCTGTGTGTCGCTGTATGGTTCTACAAAACCATGTTGTTAACGTGATAAATATTTACAGAGAGAAGGGAGAGTTAGAGGGGTGTGAACAGGAGAGAGCAACAGTCCCAGGCAAGCCAATAACCCTAATCCAAATAGTCCACCACTGGGATGCAAATAAATGGCGTCCAAGTTACACAGAACAAAATGTGTTTAGAACAAGATATCTACTTTGATTAGACAGTGTAGAGAGACAAGAACATCAACTCAACTCAAATTCATTTGTATAGTCCTTGATTACTACAGTCTCAAAGGGGAATTAGTAATTACAGATCCACATTCTACAAAGGAAAGCAACCATACACCCTGACCTTAGACCCTCAATCGGGCAAGGAAAAACTCCTAACAAAAACCCCTTGAGAGGAAAAGAAAAGGAACAACTCGCAGGAAGGATCACAAAAGAGGGGGACCTCGGCTGCCTTCCTCTGGTCTTAACGGCTGCAGCCCACGATTTGCACAGCCGGCCTGGTGGAGAAGATCTGCCTTCATGGAGTGCCCCTTTCAAGTTTTTTTTATTTGTATTGCCCTTAAGAAGTCACTATGTGCCGAAACATCTGTAAATATATGGTGTCGGAGCAAATTATTTTCTTGTAATATTTGATGTGCAGAACATGAGGTATGGCTGTCAGTCTGTTCCTGACAACCAGCAGTGTATGGTTGCAGACTGTCTGAGTGAGATAGATACGCCCGGAGCAGCTCACCCCAACAATGGATCAGGCTTACTGGGCATGTGGCAGCCGAGCTGGGTGTGTTGTTACAGCATGGCTGCCACAACGGAGCTTGAATCAGCAGAATTCCAAAGAGGATGAATGAATGTGTTTTCATCGGCAGCCATGCTTGTCTGGAGAAGAGCTGAGGTAACAAGGTTCGTCTCATTGCCTGTGATGGAAGACTGCTTGGCACAGCACAAACTGCTGCTGTAACAGATATGGCTTTACTGATACTAATGGAGGCCCCTTAAAGGATAATTATGTCATTTATTGACGGACGGTAGCTCAAGCAATGTCTATATATAATGTCTCATAATGTATTTTTAACATCCTTAAAACCGCAGGTTTTCAAAGTGGGGGCCGACAGCTATTATGCTTCAAATGCTTTAAATTTCAGCATTTGAAGCATGATATTTTTTTTTCTCAAGAAACCATAGAGATCTGAAGTTCCATACAAATCATGCAAGTTGTGTTCATATACTTTTTTTTTATTTCATACACAGCTAGATGAATGTATACATAGTATACAATACAAAACACAGCTCATAAAAAAGACATCCGTACATGGTGTAAAAACAAAGTAAAGGGTAACAACTGTACAAGTCCATCTTTTAGATGGTATAATGAGACCCTCTGAGCCACGATGGACCAGAAATCAAGTGAGTGGAACCAAGTTGCAGAACATAATACTGTACTGTATGTACCATCATATTATCTTTATTTACAGTTCACCATGGAGTTATCTGTCTCGAAAATAAGCCTTTTGCCTGTGTTTTATATGAATCCTCAGAGTTAATCTATCCATTTGTAACAGTTGGATTTTTACTAAAGTAATGCAGGCCTTTCACCACACTTCCCTCTAAGAGAGGCCATGGTGTGAGAAACCACAACACAAAATTAAATGTTGCAAATATTCGCGGTCTAACATGAGTTACGGGTTTGGCATAAATTGACAATGAAACAAATGGGACCGAAATGAATTAAGTATCATCACTGGAAATAGAATTTTAAGCACGTAAGCAAGCATGCAGAGGCCGTGCAGAACCCTGCAGATTATGTACTGTGCGGTATGGTCCACAAGCAGCAGCCACTGGACGCCAACTAGCACTTTGCTCACAGTGACTTATTGTGGAACATAGAGCAGCACACGTGCACAATACAGTATACTGTGGAACATCATAAACCACCAAACCCTATATACTTAGTTGACCGGGGTCCCCCAAGGTTCTATAAAAGGTCTGCTCCTTTTTTCCCTCAACAACACCAAATCTCTTTGCTGAAAATAGCAGATCTGCGTGAAGTGTCGCATCACGTCAAGCTGGTCGATCTGCTATATTCACAGAATGTTTGTCCCAGAATAGGGACACTAGGATACAGGTGGTTTTAAGGCAGTTAACAGGCATAACTGTCCACCAAAACATACACCAAAAATATATACTTAAAGTTTCATATCATTGAAAAAAGCCCAAATTATGTATTTGCAAACATATTTTTGGAATTAAAAAATAATAATTTACAGATATATTTTGGCCAATCAAGATCCATTTCTCCCATTTGCAGGAGTGTCCAGAATATGTTTTTCATTTTTCAAAATGTATATGCCTGTATGGATAATATGAGCTAGCCATGCACCTGTCAGGTTAACTAGCAAGTTATCTTTTACAACACAAAGGCTTTCTCTTTGGCAACATAGGAGAAAACAGCTGAGCTTTGACACAAGTGGACGTAACGATTTACAGACTGACTGACAACTTTACATCATATGCAGCATTTGCTGCTTACTGCATACAATATGGCACGAGCTTGGCTCTAGTGGTCATTTAAATGCATATTGTTTTGGTCAAAAGCAAGTACCCAGAGATTCTTTGATACAATTGATCATTGGTTTGACAATGATGGCAGATGTTTTCAAGTGTGTAGGATATTTTGCTGACTGTTCTTCATGTGGAACTAAAAAGCCTGTTACTATTCACTGTGAAAGACTAAAGGAAGTATTTTAATCTTTTTAAAGACATTGTGACAATTGTGACACTTTGAACAAGTGTTATTTGAATTGGCATTAATTTGATTTGGCATTCAAATGAATTCAAGAAAAAAACTGAAAAAAAGATTGAATGAAATAAAACTAGTGCATGGACCAATCAGGTCTTTCATTTTGCAGATACTGTACCGTGCTTCACATTTTGAGTTGTTCCTTGCTGGCTTGATGTTCAATACCTTATCTAGTTATATCTAATCATTTATCACTCTCTCTTTACTGGAAGCTCAGAACGGCTCAATAAAGGAAATACTGTTTGCATTCAATATCAATCTTGCATGTGTGTGTGTGTGTGTGTGTGCGTGTGCGTGTGCGTGTGTGTGTGTGTGTGTGTGTGTGTGTGTGTGTGTGTGTGTGTGTGTGTGTGTGTGTGTGCGTGCGTGCGTGCGTGTGTGCGTGTGTGCGCGTGTGCGTGTGTTTGTGACTCTGCCTAAATTTCACACAATATTTCTTCTC
Organism: Gymnoscopelus braueri; assembly: GCF_963280865.1. Classification (NCBI taxonomy): domain Eukaryota; kingdom Metazoa; phylum Chordata; class Actinopteri; order Myctophiformes; family Myctophidae; genus Gymnoscopelus; species Gymnoscopelus braueri. Next base: position 25,438 of record NW_027660943.1, on the reverse strand, counting down.
TCTCTTGCCTATATTCCCTTAGACACTGTCCAATGTGTGTACTGCTAGGAATGTATTTCAATGCCCACTGTAAATGTAATCCAGCTAAACACAATCTCAACACCATCTAGATAATATCAGATGTGTGTTAACCCCAAGGTAGAAAGACTGCTGCTGTGATTATGTAGGCACCACGTCATGTATCCCACTGGAGGTAGACTAATCATGAGTCAAACCTGACAATTTACTGTACAAGAAAACCCTTTCCCTTCCTTTGTCTTGTGTAAACATAATGTTCTGCCTCTTCAAACCAGTGCCAGGCACTGCTGGGGTCCATCTCCACTGGTTTGTCTCCACAGGCCATTGAGAGTTCTGCAGAGACGAGTTGGACTGCTGAGCATTTAGTCCTCAGCATTGTCACAGAACACAACAACGACACTATTAATGTGATGATTTGGACATTTTTTTCCAAATCTCCATCACTTTGACTGAAGTACATGTACTGTAAATCACAAGTTGTCCACTTAGCAATGGCTCTAACACGGCCTCAGGCTGCAGAGGTCCAGTTCCTGAGGTTTCCTCTGTCCAGAGCAGTGCTCTCTGGGTAGATTGAGGCTGTTCTGGGTAACACAGCGCACAGGTCGTCGTTTGAACCCCCTCCCACAGGTCTTTGAGCAATGAGACCAGGGTCCTATGTCCCACATCGGACAGGGGTCCCCACATACCCTTATTGCCGCAGGTCTGGAGGTGCTTTCGCAGTCCGCTGCCGGGCGACCTTCTGCGCTCTGGCACTGCACCAGCCTCTTCTGCAGCCCGTTCCCGCACGTCACCGTGCACTTGTCCCACCCCCCGCTCACCCACTGGCTGGAGGCCCTCTTGTCCACCGCCTGGTCCTTCAGTACCACCTTCTTGCTGTCCGCCAGGACGCTGTTCTGAGCCACATGGCTCCTCTCCTCCTTCCGCTGCATCTTCTCCTCCTTACTCTCCTTGAAGACGTAGAAGGAGTAACGCACTCTGGGAGGGGTCATCTTCCCGACGGACAGCACCTCCACGGTGAGAGGCTCCTGGAGAGGCCTGATGGCCTGGAGTGTCTCTGTGGCGGTGGTGGTGCCGCTGTAGCGCAGCAGGCTGCCCTTCACCAGCAGGTCCCTCTCCACCGCAGACACCACGTAGTTGCCGTTCAGAAGGTACTTGCCGTGCCGGTTCTTCACGGCCAGGTAGTTCTCGTCGCTCACCAGCCCCCGGTAGCCGCGCTGTCGGACGTCGATGTTGGAGGCTCCCATGGGCAGCATCACCACAAAGTTGTAGCCGTGTCTAAAGGGCAGAGGTGAAATGTGAATGACGTGGATGTGCTTATAGTTGTAGTAAGGGTTTTTAATACCTTTTGTGAGCATAAGTGCTGCCTAACCAACAAATTAGAGATTAGTTTTCCTAAACAATCTTTGTTGTGATCCCGTCTCATACCCAGAGCTTCAGCAGCAGGATGAGAAACTCAGGTCATTTTGTGCTTTGAGGGGTGAGTTGATAAAGCTAAATTGGCCAACAAGAGTCATAAATGCAACAGGCTGGAGGGAGGTGAACTAGTGACTGATATTTACCAGTTTTGTATTTATTCAATTGTTGTTAAAGGAACATACTAATGCTCACTATAGGGTGTTACCATTTCTGTCCACTTGCACTGTGTCTCAGAGGTAGGCTATGGAACAAGACTCTTGTGTGTGATACACAACTTTCTAAAACGGTTAGTCCAAATCCTTGATTCTAATTGATTAGTTTCTGTTTAGTAGACATACTAAAAGAGACTATAATCTACACCTTAGATCAGTTTATATCAATCACAGGTGTGTGATTTGTTTCTACAGTGATCCAGCGTACAGTATATGTAGCTGGATGAGGGAAAGGGAGCTCTTGTTTTCCTTATAAGCCCCGGCCGTGCAAGGCTTGTAAGGAAAACAAGCGCTCCCCATCCCTCGCAAACCATCTGTGCTGGATTCTCGGCTGCAAGGCTAAGTAGCTAGGCTAGCAGTTTACGTGGGAAGTTCACAGACGTAGTAGCAAAATCTGGCTTTAACAAGTTATGAATTTCTATTGAAAATCTTTACAATGTTACAATGAGGTTAGGTTAAACAAAGTTTTGTGTGTGTTTGTTTGGGAAAAGTTGATGTCTAACACGGACTGGCTGAGTAAACAGGCACTATTGTCTCTCAGGAAGTGTCTCTTCCTGGTAGCCGGGAACTACTTTCTGGTAGAAGTTGTTCTGTGAATTATTAAAGAACTGTTTTAATTGGAACGTGTCTATGATTTTCATGTTGCCATATTTGTAACAGTTTTAGACACGCGAGGTGGCTAGCGCCTCGTGTCTACCTACGCCTCTCAGCCATTATAAAATAATCGAACTATAAACTGCGACCTCTAGTGGCTTATTGCTTTAACTTACATGGGTTTGGTGAACATTCCTGAGATTTTCTTGCAGCCCTGGTTGTCCCCTCCACACACACCACACTTGTCAAACTTCTTGTTTGAGTTGAGCTTGCCGTCACAGCCGGCCTTGATGCATCGCCCCTGAACGCACACAGCTGAAGTGTCTGGAGAGCAGGGTGTTCCATCCACCACCTGGAGACGATTGATTGATTGATTGATTGATTGATTGATTGATTGATTGATTGATAGATGCATGTTTTTATTGACCAAAAAGCTAATACATGACCATGTATTTGTACATATCTGTCCAAAAAAAATTAACAAGAAGTTTGAGCGTGTATTTTCATTGTGGTCTTTTGAGTGCAAATGTGTGCATAAACTGAGTGCTGTGTGTGGTGTGTTTTTGATAGCATGTATCAAGTGGTACATGTGCCTTATCAAGTGTGTGTGTGTGTGTGTGTGTGTGTGTGTGTGTGTGTGTGTGTGTGTGTGTGTGTGTGTGTGTGTGTGTGTGTGTGTGTGTGTGTGTGTGTGTGTGTGTGTGTGTGTGTGTGTGTGTGTGTGTGTGTGTGTGTGTGCGTGCGTGCGTGTGTGTGTGTTTTATGGTATTGCATGCATTTTGCTTGAGAGAGCGCTACCAGCTGCGAACACTTCTGTATCTATTCTAGTTGGATGGTCTGGCTAATACTGAGGTAACAAGCTTGTTTCATTGGCGGTTGCATAAATACTCGCTGACAATACACAGCTGTAAAGTGACACAGTCCTGAATGTTCCCTTTGGTCTTCACACCACTCATACAGACAGTGTTGCCATGTCCGCTTATTAGAAGCGACTTTGAGCTTGTTTTTCTGTAAAGTCGCTTGTAAATATTGGTAGTTGCGGGTTGCGTTTTTTTGGGCTTGTTTCTAAAGTGTAGTTGCTTATTTGGGCTTGTTTCCTGATGTTGTTTAAACCAGTGTTTATCAAAAATGTCACCCCAAATGTATATGTATTTGCTCATGGACCCCCATCTAAAAGTATTTTGTGACCCCTGTACCAGATTGGTGTTGTTAAAATGTAAAAAGAATATTCAAAATGTTTCACTTTTTTTCCAATATTTTTTGTTGAAAATAGCAGATCTACAAGCTCACAACGCGTCGCATTGTGAGCTTGTAGATCGGCTATTTTCAAATATCTGATGCTCATGTAGCCTATAGTCACTTCTTTTAGGCTTGTTTTCATAGACCTAGATGCTTATTTCTCTCGCAAAATGTGGCAACACTGACCACTCATACTGTGCCTCTCCCTGCTTAAATGTTGGTTCAATGAGCAGCTTTGCTCTGTCTCTCTCCACCATGTATGGATAAAGGCCAAAAACATTGTGTTTTTGGGGGGGGAGAAAGACTATTAAACATGTTGTTCATGGGGAGTTAAACACGTCCGGTTTGTTTTGGTTTTGTTACTTGTTCACCCGACGCCACTTTAAACCTTCCACTTACATTGCTAGTCTATCCATCAAACTTTGACCGCTGCCATCTCTCCAGGGATTATGCAAATAATAATTGTCTGATCACGTGCTTGCCGAATTTACAAATCCACACACACACGCACGCACACGCACACACACGCACACACACACACACACACACACACACACACACACACACACACACACACACACACACACCACACACACAGACGCAAATGTAGTTAAGATCTAGCAATATTAACCATGTTTATATTCTCCAGAGGAATCACTTTTGAATGACTCTTGATTATTTGTATTAAACAATTTGATGGCTTCATATATAATTCATGACTTTATTATACACTTTATATAATTCTTTCTTAGATTTGATCAATTAACATAATCAACAACAATATAATGCGGTGATATTTAATTTCTTTTATAATTTCCTATGCGTCATGGATCTGACAGTAACACAACATACATTATGAACGTTACATACTTTTGGAGCCAGGACGTAGAAGTATCCCGTCCCATTGGCACGGCAGATGAGCTTGCATTTGTCCTTGGGTGAGATTCCGGAGTACTTTGGTACCCAGACCACGGTGGTGCTGAGTCTGTTGGTGTTGAGGTTGAATCCGTTGAATGCCTCGCACTGCTCCTCACGGAAACTCTTACCTGAGAACAATAAGCAAGCTAGGTCAGCAGCAGCTATACCACTCACACATACCGTCCCTCCTGAGTGTTAAATTGACACAAGATTTTGTATTGTAGCTACTTAACCCAAAGGGACACATAGAGGGGTTAACCCCCAATTTAAAATGCTGCCAGGTTAAACGTACAAAAGAAAACAAACAAGCAGATAAAGGAGAAGAAAACAGATCAAAGCATTTACTATTCAAATTAAATGTGTCTATACGGTTTTACGTTATCTAGTTCTGTCACAGCATCTGTTTTACTAGTAAAGCTAAGTTGTAACCTTAAGATTAACACCCATTCAATAAGCTCGTACTTATAAATCATATGACCTACTCAAACCTTTAATGGATGTTTTCAGTTCTATCTATATCTATATCCATATATATCTACATGTATACAGTGCACAGACTGTCAAATGACCAATCCGCCACTTTTGCTTGTAGAACAAAAGTCCTCAAAAACAGTTGTAGTTGGAAGTCAAGTGTTTGTGAGCTTCGGAATTGTGAGCTGACCTGTTTCAGGACAGGGGTTGAGGTTGCAGGAACGATACTTGATGCGCAGTCCGTAACAGTACTTTCCACCATGTTCAGGGACGGGCTTGTCACACTGCCTCTTGGCCAACTGAACACCTCCCCCACATGTCCTGGAACAGTCACCAAACGCACCCCACTTCCCCCATCGGCCATCCACCTGGAAAAAAAAGAAGAAGAGAAACGTAGGTATAGTACTTGCACAATAATGGCTTACAGCTCTGTTGTTAAAATGTGCAAACTATCACGATTATAAAGTCTAATTTCATAAAGTCGTGTCTCCTTTTGTAACATTTCAACTTTCTCTGTTCACCTTGGCTTCACTCTAGTCTTTATCAAGTTATCATCATAGTATGTGTCCTGGTATCAGTAACCATGACAACATGGTCTGCCCAAGGGGGAAAGCTGACAACTCAGAACTCAGACTAAATGGATCCATTGCCGTTGTGATGCTCTGTTAATTCAGATTAATCTGAACAGCACTACAACCATGTTGCCTCAATGCCAGTCGTACCACTCATAGCAAGCCTACCTTGGTGTGCATGGTGTTGTTCTTGTCAGTGCAGTCTCCTCTGAAACAGAGCTTGCCGTTGCCACAACTGGTGCCATCCGCCCAAGGAAAGTGCCGGGTTTGGCACACCAGCTGCCCGCGGTTCTTTCCTGTGCACCACAGCTTGGAGCAGGGGTGCATGTAGGGGCAGGGCTTGGAGCCTGTGCCGAAGGCCAGCTCACACTGACGGTGCAGGCTGTAGCTTGAGCCAGGCAGGGTGTCTGGGAGGGACATCTGTTTCTGAGGCTGGTCCAACAGACAGTCCCCTAGGAGGAAAGCCAACAACACTGATATCACACTGGATGCAGGGAATGCTGTGAGAATGAGTTTTTTTTTAAATGTCCTTTTCAGGCTTTTTAAGGTTCATTACTTATATGCATAAAACATTTTAGAAATGCTTTATGGGACACTTGAGCTGAAAAGGGCAACGCTAATGTCTTGAGACATGTTTGAAAAAGTATATCAAAAATATTTATCCTGTCTCGTTTGATCTCATCTCATCTCATCTCATCTCATCTCAGTTTATCTCATCTCATCATCTGATCTCACCTCATCTCATACCATCTCATATTATCCCATGTCAATACAATCCCATCATATCCCATCCCATTCTACCCATCATCTTACTAACCATGGCCTCTGTCCAGGAACTCTGTGATAATGGCTGCACTGCACACAGACCACGGTCTGTTTCTGTCGATCTGAATGAGGGTGGGAGACATCATATGGTTGTCCCGTAGCTTTCCAAACACCTCCTCACACGCCTTCACGTTGTCATGGGGCATATTGAAGACGTGACCTGAAGGATGAAGAAACATTTAGTCCTGTGCTACTGTACACGTTCAGAATTGAATTCCATATAATGGTTAGGTATTATAGGTGCCCTAAATACGAAACGTTATGACAAACTAACAGGAAAACATCTCACGGAATCCAGACACAATCAGGAATCAGGGGGAGAAAAGGGTTTTGTTGTACTTTTTGACTCTTGGATTATAAATCAGTTGGAATCAGTTCTCAGATGGATTCAGTTTTCAGGTGGATTTAATTTACAAATAGATTCAGTTGTCGGATGAATGGTTTTATTTCTCATCATAAGCCTCTCATTTGACATTCTCTATTTCTCCTGATGGTACGTGGATTCTGTTGATTGTCCTTTAAGGAGACAGGGCAAGGACAGAGAATCTCATCAGACACTCGCACTAAAATGATGGATCATTCAAGCCAGAGACGGATCGGTTACAGCATGAAAGGTCTGTCTGTATGGGTTTATATTTCAACTACAAAGCAATTACTCAGTTGAGTGGCAATCACAACACAATCACCAAGGTAACGAGAGCAGATTTATGAGAAAGTTAATACAGAGTGAAACCTCTTGACTGCACATCATTACCTTCTCAATACAAAAGCACAACATGCAGTCAACTAAGCTTCCTCCTAGTGATTTGAGGCTGACGTCAGGGTAGGGAAGAATGTGGTTATGCATGGGAATATAAAACATGGCATACTTCCATGTACTAAAAACATGTCTACCAGGGGAATTGTGTTCCCAAGGAAGCCATTCCATTCCTTACATGTACAGTATATATAGTTGGCGTACCACTCAAAAGTAACAAAGGGGGAAAAAACATAAAGGATGACTTTACAAACCAATTTTGAATGGTGAGACAGGATCATTTCGAAGGGAAATTGTATAATTACTTCATGTAAGTGGGCACTAGTAAGCCGATGCCTCTCATAGGGCCTGAACACATCTGGTAACACTCCTACATATGTTCTCAGCCAGGCATTACACCCCCCTCCCTTCTCTCTCTTCAGTCTGTCCAACCGGCGATGAGTGAAATCATTTGATAGCAACTGTCACTTGTTGCATCATTAATAACTCCAGTCTTAACCAAAGATACCTCAGCCTGTGCTGAAGTTGCTGAACAGTAATGCAGTTTAATGGCAAACATTTAATTTCTAGGAAACAGGAGAAAGGGGGGTTTTAGCAGTGCTCGACTGCAAACTCCTTCCCACCAGCCACATCTGACAGCTGACACCTAATTTGTACTTAGTTGTGTGCAGGTGTCTCGCCCCGAAAATAGCAGATCTACAAGCTTGCACTGTGACGCATTATAAACTTGTAGATCTTCTATGCACTGACACAATGCACAAGTATAACTCAGGCTTGAAAGTTGGTAATCTAATCAATATAACCTTATCACATGCATGAGTGTCATAGAGCCTGGGGGCCATGGTTTGCACATCGACATAGTTTATATTATGTGTGTGTCCTTTTGTCACACACAGTCACAGCATTCTTGGCATTTCAGTCTGAGATTAGGTACAGTACTTGAGCGGTGCCAGGCACACTGACACAGCTGCTGGCTCCAGATCAGTACAAAGAATGCATTAGCATGAACGAATACCGTCCACCTGTGGCGATTCCGTGCTAAACCACTATCGGCCAACCATACCCATTTCTTAAAATGTGACGCCTCACCTAGTTCGTGTGCGGTGGTGAAAGCCGAAGGCAAGCCGTCGTCCTCGATGACGGAGCAGCTTCTCTTAGGGTCACACATGGTTCCTACGTCTGCCATTCCCAAGGTGTCGCAGGTGGTAGCGCCACAGAGATCCTGGTGACAAACACACATGAGTGCTGATTGGGGAAAGTCCTGTTACAAAATGACTGCTTTGAAAAAATGGCTAATGGTGAAAATCAATTTGCTAATTTACAGGGAAAAAATGTCACTCATGATGCATGATATCCTTTTCTTGCCAAGTTGTAGCATGTGCTTAGCCAAGTTATGTGTGCCTGAGAGACCTAGCTAATGGCTGCAGAATGAATGGACCATAAACTGCACTAACAAAGCCCACTAGACTCTTGGTTGACTTATATGCTCTCCTTGCCTTTGCTCAAAATGCACTGAAGAGCCTGCCCATAGAAAATACTTTTCACATGTATGTTTAAACTTATAGTACCTGGGAATCTACCTTGAACCTTGGAAATGTATTTTCATTTTTAATACATTTTATCCACTTCAAATATGTTCTCCCATAGAGGAGAGTCCACAGTATATTTTTACATCTGGGTGCTTATCGTTCATCCTCCACCCATACAGAGAGGACTAGATGAAGGAATTTTGATATTTATAGTCTTGAGTATTGTTAACACACAGTTCAAAAGACTCAATACTGAAGGCGCCCCAGGTAAATTCACAGACTTATTTTTAAATACAATACAATTACAGAGAGACATTACACTGCTTTGTCAAGTATACATGGACTAAATCCTTTTGATTAAGCACCTGGAAAGTTGATGTGCGTGTGTTAACTTTGACTACAAACATCCAACACCTGCAAGACCCAAACCCCAGGGTGGATGTTAAAGTACAGTCCAAGTGATCCGTGCTGCTCTGACTTTCCACTGCAATCTTTCTTCTTCAAGCTGACGGCCCTGATGAGTTCTCAACAAACACTGCCTCCATATCTTTGTCGGCTGTGCCTCCCTCCTCATTTAATTGACCAGCAGTGTTGGCTGCTGTTGAACCTGTCTGGACCAATGTTTTCCCCTAATAAATGTGCTTGCCAGTTATTATATCACAGCACATTGTCCGCTTATTAAAATCTGCAGATAAAGTTCTGACCTGCAGTTTCCCTCAGGAACAAATTAATATTTACAAGAATTGCTGCCTGGCTAACAGGATATCTAGCTGAATATGTTATTCAGCTTGCTACAATAAAAACAGGGAATTTAAGATATGATGCATTCTAACCCTTATTTGAACACTTTTTATCTATTTGAGAGGTGAGCAAAGGACTGACAGCAAACCTGTTGACCTTAATTCACAAAGAGCCTCCAGTAAGACAGAAATAAAGCCCTGACAGCGATGTGTTCCACAACACAGACTCTTTATAACCTATTACAAGAGATTTTCCAGTGGAACAGCATGTGTTGCACCCTACAAGGACAACAGCCCATGCCTTGTATTTTCCAACAGATCCTCATCCTCCTTGCTATAAATAAATATGAACGTCTGTCCAGGGAAACCTGGCTTGCTTGACCTTGAACTATGTAGACAACAGTATTTGCATGTTGCTATACTATGCACGGATGAACGTGCATTGAATGAACCGTGCATTAAATGGTTCGTCTAAGCCAAATTGAACCTAACGGGAAGCAGGCATAAGAGTTCCAACAATCTGAGACAGTTTGTCTAAAACTACTGTGGGTAGATAGATATGGATATAGGGCAGCCTGTACAAGCTACTTGGTAGACAGTACTCTGTGAGAGGCAGCCTGGAGAGGCTAGCAGCACGGAGGCAGTATTATAACAGGGGTACTCTGAACTCAGCTATGATGAGAACCTGCACTCATCTACTTGGTGGCTTAACTGTACTGATATGATAAACTGGCATGGCTTGGCAACAGAAGGGTGGGCCAGTGGTTTGACAAATAGTTCCATAACTGGTCAAAACTCCATGCCACAACCACAATTACAGGGTCCAGTTTTACAACCTCAGAGTAAATCTAACACTGACGATTTTTGCTATGTAGGCTCACTAACTGGGTCTATTGTGATTAATCTATTGAGGTAGGTGTTATAGCTGAGACTGCTGGGGTAACAGGCTGAACAAGTGGTTTAAGGGAGACTTGTTCATACTGTACATAATGAGGAGGCCAAGCTGATCTAAGACCAGAGCATAAAATGACCACACCACTCCAATGTTAGATGTATAGGCTAATCTATCCCTACTCTATTTTGTTTATAGTGCCCTAATTTATTCCCTTGTCATTAGTCAGTGGTGGTGATGTCTTTAATGGAAATAGCATGGCTTTTCCAGTGACTCACTGACACGGTCCCAACACAGCGCCAACCCACCCACTGAATAGAGGAGTCTGACAGTATGCAGATGTTATGTGCAGATGTTATTCTGCAGATGTTAGTTAGTTGCACTGTTGCAAACACACATCAGGTAAACATGCTGAAGCCTGTGCATATCCTTAGGTGAGACATGTGCTTCGTTCTGTTGACTTTGTAACCTATTCATTTCATATTGGTTCATTAATTGCCTCCACTTCTCCTGATCTTACCTGTTTAGTGAACAGTATGGCCGTGTCCCAGTACTCAGGGTGCTTGTCATTGTGTTTATTCAACTTCTTCTGCCATGAGCAGAAATTGCGCAGAGACAGGGCTGCGTTACTGGAGACCTTAGGACCCTTGTCGGCGTCATTTATCACCATAAAGCCCACCACCACTATGTTTATTGAGTTGAGGATGCTGGGGTGCTTGTAAAGCCTCGCGGCCACGGACATAAGGGTCAGAAGGTAATGCTTTAAGTCATCTCCGTGGAATTTCACCATGGAATCGTCCGCCACCACGAGCACCTCCACGAACCTGGGGATAGAGGCGAACCTCTTTGATCTCCCCAGCGTATTTAAGACGGTCTCCGTGAGGCTGTCCCTCTCCATCGTGTACTCTCGCATGTATTTGTATTTCTCCAAGGAGGTGATGTTGATGTCGGGACTGTGCGCCGCGACTCCACACCTGCTGGTGTGATTCCCACTGGAGTCGTGCGCGCGTCCACGGCGACGGATGACATGTCGCTCAAAATCTGTCCCAAAACCATCGGTCGACGTGGTGTCCCCTTTCTTCCCAACCCCGTGGATGAAGTATTCCATGCCCCGGTAGGAGAACGCCCCGTGGAGACCCTTGCAGATGCTGAGCGCGGCGAAGGAATCCGGGTCCGCGTTGACATCACCGGAGTAGAAGCAGCGCCTCAGCATCGACTCACCATCAGCATATAGTTCTGCAGCCACAGAGTCTGTGGCTGCAGAACTATACGCTGCTGATGAGTCGCTCTCAGGAGGCGCGACACTTGCACCGAGGAAATTAGAATCCGGATTGAGGTTGAGGTAAAATTCCTGTCTGAAAGCGTTGACTCTAAAAACAATCCGTTTTTCGTTTATCCTCCTCTCCGCTGATGGCCAGGATGAGAGGTGGTTTTCTAACTGTTGGGGATCCAGTCGAACAGGTGTACAGAAATCCACCTCCATGCAATAGTTCAGATTCACACGAATAAGAAGCACGTCCACAAAAATGACCAAAGCTCTAATAAATACAGCCATCTTTTGCTCCGAGTTAAACGAAAAGCCCAGTCAATGTCATCATCTGCCGTGTGTCCACAGCAGCACATGCAGCCAGACAGCTGTGCTCACTGGTGCGGACCGCAGCAAGTCACTGGTGAGACCCTCAAAGGACTGGGGAACTATTGCGCTCCTGGTCCGTTACCCATCTTGTTGCTCCACTCTCTGACCACCAACTTCAATTCAAGACTTGAGCTTTAAAGTCAAGTATAAACATCGATGAACATTGTCATCGGGAATCGGAGGAGGTGCTATAGAGAGGAGGAGGAGGTCATGCCTCCCGGACCGGTTCGTGCTGCAAACCGCAACCACTTGTAGCTCTCCAAATATTATTGTTGCTGCACAGCATGTGTGGCACGAGCTGGAACGCGCGTCCCCTCCCACCTCGCACTGGGAGGCTGATAGATATACATGTTGATGAATTGAATACATAGCAGGACCACAATGGAAACAAGTCCCCAGGACTTTTTTTTCCGTAAATATTTTTCAGCTCAAATATCTGACTGTATCAGTCAATCAATCAATCAATCAATCAATCAGTCAATCAGTCAGTCAATCAGTCAATAATCAACAGCCTCTATCCTCCCCAGTCCCCAGGCAGAGAAAAAGACAAAACTGCTCGCCGATTAGCCTACCATAAAGTTACCAGGTTAGAACCCATGCAAATAGCTTGCGTTAATTGCACTTCTGTCAGAACGCATCCTTGTTTTTATTTGGTGACGCCTGACGCGCAATGCAAACTTCTAGACCCGCCTGCGCAGTGCACTGTCTGCAGCCTCGTGACAATTAACTGATATAATGTTTGTAGGCTACAAATTAGGAAGGAAACAAGTTGAACTGTTACTGTACGATCTGAGATGCAGCAAGGGCGCCCTCTTTTTGCGTCTGTTGCAAAGTCTCCTCGTCATCATCTGTGCCGTGTGTCGGTCAACCGGGACCATACTGGTCCAGAGCTCGCTAACGCTCTGCCAGGCGCGCTGCTATTCTCATAGACCCCAAATTCCACTACCGTGCGAGGTCTCCAACTTTAGGAGTCAAAATAAACAAAACTATTTCGCTATTCACCAAAACCAAGGCAGTTTTGTGTTGCTGAAAGTCTATTCTCCAGGGTGGGAAGGCTCTCATCACCCCACCTTCTCTGTATAAAACACTTTTTGGGCAGAAAATAGAATATGTCCGCCAGACGGAAATGATTTGATCTAGGCCTACTCCACTGCGTCCTCTACAGATCAGCTGGTCAATATAAATGAGCATTGACCAGATCTGTAGTGGGCGCAGTGGAGTAAGTCAAATAATGGACCACAGCTAACTGTAGCCCAGCAGCACAAGACTCCAGCATCAGGGCGGTGCATTGTTATACAACGCTGCCACCTGGTGGGTAATGATAGAAATCTCTTAGGGAGTGGAAACCACATTGGAAAAAATGCTGTCTTTCATCTGTCATCAATGCACGCATTGCATACACGTTAATAAATACACACAACAATAAACATAACTTCTCAACAGTTTGTAATAATCTATTTTAGTCCATGTAACGAATAGGCTATAAATACCTAGTCTGCATTTTCAAATTGGGAATTGTATTTTATTCTATTTTATTCTGTGCAATATTATCCTATACGTTTTATGTTTATAAGAGTTAAAAAAAACAGTCTAACAAGGATATAGAGTCAGTAGTGAATTGAACGTATAGGTCGACATTTATTATTGTTACGGGTCTTTTGTAACGGGATAATAACAGCTTTAGGGGGGCTGCTTTCTCTGAAGGGCAGTGGTGGAAGAAGTAGGCTACTCAGATATCATATTTTACTTAAGTAAAAGCAGCAATACCACAATGTAAAAATACTCTATTACAAGTAAAAGGCCTGTGTTCAAAATGTTAAGTGAGTAAACCCAAGTCTTGGCACCAAAATGTACTGAATGTACCAAAAGTAAAAGTAGCCTACTACTAAAATGTTTGAAAATAGCCGATCTACAAACTCAATGTTTGTATAATGTTTGTTTTGAGCTTGTAGATCGGCTATTTTCAAATAGCCTATGTATAAAATAGGGCTGAAGTGGTTATATGTTTTATAATATATAATAATATTATAATATATGTATCCCAACAATTTAAAGTTTTCAAATAATTGTAGTGGAGTAAAAGCACAATATTTGCCTCTGAGAGTGGAGTAGAAGTAAAACTATTGAAAACTGGAAATACTCCAGTAAAGTAAAAAAAAAAAAGTACTTAAGTACAGTATACTTGAGTAAATGTACTTAGTTACTTTACACCACTGCTGAAGGGACCTGTCAATCAAAGACGGCTCTAAAATAGTTGACATGGGGACCTCCAGCTATGCATAGACGTCCTGCTGCTGGTTAATAATAGGATCGGGTTGTCAAGCTATTTCGGAAGGGGGGGGGGGGGTTCGGCCCCGGCCCCATTCTCATTGGATCCGTTTTATCCGAGTTTTTTCTCATGAAGTGGCGAGCAGTGGTGGAAAGTAACTAAGAACATTAAAGGTCCTTGCACACTGGTGCGTCTTTTCGTTGCGTTTTTTTTACAACAATGAAAAAAATTGAAAAAACAATGAAAAAAAAAAAAACGCAACGAAAAGACGCACCAGTGTGCAAGGACCTTTACTCAAGTACTGTGCTTCTATAACTACAATTTTGAGGTAGGCTACTTTTTACTTTTAGTATTTCCAATTTGTTAGTAGGCCTACTTTTACTTCTACTCCACTTCATCTCGGATCCAAATATTGCACTTTTACTCCACTATTATTAAAACACTTTAGTGACTAGTTACTTTGCAGATTTAGATTATTATTACAAAACATATATTAACAACTTCAACCCTATACATTTAGGCCATTTGCCGATCTACAAGCTCACTCATTGTGAGCTTGTAGATCTGCTATTTTCAAAAGATTTGTATACTTTTGAAAACTTGTGAAACGGGACATTCTGTATAATGAGTACTTTCTACTTTTGGTACTTTAAGTACATTTTGATGCCAATACTTTTGTACTTTTGACTCAAGTACATTTTGAATTCCGGAATGTTACTTGTAACAGAGTAATTTCTACATTGCAGTATATTGATACTTTTACTTAAGTAAAAACATTGAGTACTTTTCCCACCACTGGTGGCGAGTGGGAGGAGATTGTGATATCAAAAATAAAGCCGCTCATGTCCTCCAGAGGAGAGTGAGAGGTATAAATACCACCGCCATCCCCACACTGCTGCGGTGCTGGAGAGAGAGAGAGGTAGAACAAGTAGTAGTTTGACTATAGTGAAAGAAACCTGAAAGGAGGACGCAAACGGACTGAAAAAAATATCACAACACTTTTGACCAAGACTGACTTTTACAGCACTGGAAAATATTTGATTCGATATTAGATTCTTCAAATATAGGCCTATTAGATTAGATTAGATTCTTTCAAATAATTAGATTAGATGCCTCAAATTTCTGACAAGTAATAGTTTGGCTGGAGAAAGAAACCTGAATGGAAGAAGCAAAAACGGACTGAAAAATATCAGAACACTTTTGACCAAGACTGACTTTTACAGCACTGGAAAATATTTCATTCGAAATTAGATTTTAGAGGATTATACTCCCACCCACGGGGTAACTGTGCTGTGCGCACTTCCCCGAGACAATTGACTAAACAAACAATAAACGTTTGTGTATTTAATTTAGTTGTTCCTACAAGTGCAATCTCTCAGTTGCAAGATGTGTTCCACGGTGTGTTTTTTTGTCTTCGTAGCCATTTGCGTAATAATTGACAAATCACTGTCCAGTCCTTTTGAATCGGAGGATATTGTACCTGTTCGGATCAACGGGAGAAGCAACGGTCGTTTTTGGAAAAGGAGCAGCGAGGAGCGGCCGAGTCTGATGCTCAGCGCGTTTGGCAAAGACTTCACTCTACATCTGACGCCGGACACCAGCTTCATCGCCCCGTCCTTCACCATACAGCGAATCACAGCCAAACATCTGGACGTTTTACGCAGCAGCCCATCAGGTGTCCCATCGGGCACCGCCGCTGTATTAACACCACACTCCCACAAGATCCTACACAAGACGGAGGAGACCGAGGGCGATCTGAGGGGTTGTTTTTACTCGGGAAACGTGGATCACAATCAGAATTCTGTCGTCGCCGTCAGTTTGTGTCACGGTGTCTTTGGGACCTTCGTGTCCGAGGGGAAGGAGTACTTCATCGAGCCGAAACGCAGGCTCGGCGACGGCTCGGGGACAGCGAGCTCTGCGGAGCAGCTGCACGTCGTCAAGAGGAGGACACTGGCTAAAGGAGCTCCGGATGTCGCTCATGATGAGGAGAGTCCACAAATACTCTCCGGGGAAAGCGTTACGCACCATGGCCAGGGTGACCAGGGTGACGCGCGTCATGGTGAGCCTCGCCGAAGACGCTTCGTGTCCGCGCCACGATTCATCGAGAGCCTGGTGGTTGCAGACGCGTCCATGACCCATTTCTATGGAGACGAAATCAAGGTGAGAAGAATATATCTAGGCCAGAAAGTATTTAATATATTATTATTATTAGCCTATTATTATTATAAATATCATCAGCCTATTATCATTATTATTAGCCTATTATTATTATTGTTATTATTATTATTATTATTATTATTATTATTATTTAAGCAATTGATCACATAGAAAGCATTAAACAATTTGCCATGTTAGTTTGAGCTATTCTATTGACCTTTCCAGTGGTGTTGTATGGTGTCAAAGTCAATCCCATGCACACGTCACCAGGACAGGAGAATGGAAATGTTGTACGTCATGCTATTTTATATCTCGGAAATGAAACTAAAATGTTGCCCTTGGGGCATAAACCTTTTTTTGTTTTTGTTTCTGTGAGAGTAAAATTCTGGTCCAGAATTAAATCAAATGCTAAGTATTCCTCTCGTCCAGGTGGCGTCAGAGTAGAGATGACCTGATAGGAAATGAGTGGGTTCACTGTTTTCCAAATGCTGAAAAGAGGTCAGGGCACAGAAATGTCAGCAATGTGCTATTCCACATTCATCCAGGCTTGGTCACTACTTGGCAGCAGCCTCTAAGCATCATCCAACAAAGATCTGGAGCATCTGACTTATTTTTCCTAATTGGATTACACCATTTAAATGTCCTCAAGTAGCCTAATTTAGAGCCGGAGTAAAGGAGGGGCAACCTTAAAAACGAGATGCACTCTAAAATAGTAGCAGATTGCTTGGACTATATCTGTTACATCTGTTAAATAATTACTGGTGGAATATTAGAGGCTCTAAGATGCATGGTGAGATAGACTTCATAACAAGACAAATTACAGATTGATTTAGCCCTTTATCGAACTATACTATATATATAAGTTAAATATCCTTCATTACATCATGCCATAATCATCACACTGAAGCACATTATAGCCTCTGAACTTGACAAGCTCCTGCAAAGAGCAATCGGGTACCAACCACAGTGTGCAGACCTACTGTATGTATGAGGCTAAAGGAAAGGTTTTGCATTTGTGTTTTGCCGTCCTTTCTCCTCTCCTCTCCTCTCCTCTCCTCTCCTCTCCTCTCCTCTCCTCTCCTCTCCTCTCCTCTCCTCTCCTCTCCTCTCCTCTCCTCTCCTCTCTGCAGCACTACCTTCTGACGCTGGTGTCCATGGCTGCTCAGCTCTACAAGCACCCCAGCATAAAGAACTCGGTTCAGATGGTTGTGGCGAAGATGTTGGTGGTGGAGGATCCAGAAGTGGGTCCAGCTGTCTCCAGCAACGGGGGCGTGGCGCTCAGGAACTTCTGCTCCTGGCAACAGCTGTTCAATCCACCGAGCCAGAGGCATCCTGAGCACTATGACACAGCCCTGCTGTTCACCAGAGAGGTCAGGCTCTCCTTCATGACCACAGCCACATAACATTATGCCATGACCATTAGTCTAATAAATACCGCAGCTTAATTACAAGAATAATAATAAATAATAATAATGATGTAATTTTGGCATTTCAACTCAATTCAGTTTGTGTCTAAAGTAAAAAACATTTAGCTTATTGCCATGATGCATATCTAACGTAAAAATGATGCTCACTGTTGTGTTCAGTAAGCATCAGCAATGTAAGCAAGTTCATGTCTTTTTTATGTTAGACTAGACCTGTGCCAGTCGGGCACCGGCCTACTTTTACAACAATGAAAATAGTTGTAAAACCTTGTTATGCAATACCTGTTATACCCGTTGTCATAACACCTGTTTTAACCGTCTGTCTGTCTGTCTGTATCCCTTTTATGGCCATATATGGAGATCTCTATATCTGTCTGTCCTAGTCCCTTTATGGTCATATATGGAGATCCCTGATGGTATCAGTATATGGGCATATATGGGCCTGCCCATATATGGGCATATGGGGGGATTGGCAGTTGTGGAAAGTCCTCGTGCAGTGGTGAATGTGTGGAGAATGTCTGAAGAGCGCAAACTGACTGTGAGAAGTGGACTGACTAGTAATCAAATGGGGCAAAGGGCAGGTGTGGGGAATTTGGCAAGTGCAACTTAGGCTGGGGTTGCCATGGCAATCAATTTGGCTCATTTGGGCCACAGCCAGAGCCTTTTCTTGTGGTTCTGGACATCCGCCTATCCGACCGAGTCGACTCCGGGCACTGCACTCACTCGGGTCGTCTGTGTCGTGTGTGCCGAATTTGAAGTCGGACGGTCGAACGGTTATCGAGATACGTGGATTACAGACGTACGTACATACATACATACTAGCGATGCGCGGATCGCGGTTTTAGCCACGGTTAACTCGCAGTTTGGGTGGATTTGTGTCAATCAAATATAATTATTAATTAATATTGGATAAACCGCGGGGGAAATAATGCGGGAATTAAATGAATGATATCAATCTATAGGCCTATCATAGCTTTTAAAAAGCACGAAATCATGCCGTGCGTGCGTTTGTATTATTTTACGTCATTTTACATCAGGCACAAATTAGCCGCCTACTGCACGTTGTCGACAACAGTGTACAGCATGCAGCCGGTGTTGCCAGATCTAGTGAGAGAAATAAGCAGCCAGGTCTATGAAAACAAGCCCAAAACAAGCGCCAAATTAGCCCAAAAGTCGCTTATAAAAAGAAATTAAAGTGAATGAAGCTCCGTCTTCTTGTTACCATAGATATGTATTGTACAGTCACTACATCGCATCAGACAGTGGTGAGTAACATTGTTTATAAGAAAACTAACGTCAGGAAAATAATAATAATTTGATGCGGTTGGTGCGGATCTAGAAATAGGATGGCATAATTAATGCGGTTGGATGGCGGGTGGATAATGATCATCTACTGTATATGCGGATTTGGGTGATGATAAACCCCATTCGCGCATCTCTAACACATACATACATACGTACATACATATACATACATACATACATACATACATACATACATACATACATACATACATACATACATACATACATACATACATACATACATACATACATACATACATACATACATACATACATACATACATACATACATACATACAGAGATTCAGTGCATTTAATGTTAGATGTGTTTGGACTCAGCACCTGAGTATTAATGCACGTGTGTTTACCCTTGAACACACATCAAGACACATGAGATCAGACGAGACAAACAGTGCAAACAACATGGCACCATTATTGCAACAATGCAATACAATGAATTACCATATACAATGCTGCATTATTGAGATAAATGAAGCAATTGAGTTAGTGTCAGCAGCTTATTTATGTTATAAGATTATTCTTCATGTATTTCTGCTTCATTGGACAGACAGAACAGAGAGGACAGACCACATTCAAACTGTCTTCATAGCTTGAGTTTGTGTTTGACCGTTTTGACAGTGGCAGAAGTGTTTAGTGAATGAGTCTGGTATTTGAAGAGTGCAATCTGATCTTATATGTACGTAAATGAAATGCATAGAACATATGGGCTTGCAGTAAGTGGGCTTCAATCAAGGAGACATCATTCAAGGGGTTGTTTTTAAATTTTTGTGGTGGAGTGGTTTGAAACTAAGGCTCCTGCCGTTTGAGCTAACTTTAGCGCCACTGTAATGACATCACTGGGCTTGAATGCCAGGCTGAGCCCAGCTTGACTGTCCAGAAATGTGTGCCATGTTCCTCTTCCTCAGAGGAGACCACACGGCCACTGTTTTGAAACTCTAAACTCCATGCTATCTGCACGTAGTGGAAACATTTTGCACGTGTGGATGTTTGTGGTCTTGCATCATATATACAATTTACAACTCAGGCATTTAGTTTTGTGTGTGTGTGTGTGTGTGTGTGTGTGTGTGTGTGTGTGTGTGTGTGTGTGTGTGTGTGTGTGTGCGTGTGCGTGTGCGTGCGTGTGCGTGCATTCATTTGTGTGTGTGTGTGTGTGTGTGTGTGTGTGTGTGTGTGTGTGTGTGTGTGTGTGTGTGTGTGTGTGTGTGCGTGTGCGTGCGTGCGTGCGTGCATTCATTTGTGTGTGTGTGTGTGTGTGTGTGTGTGTGTGTGTGTGTGTGTGTGTGTGTGTGTGTGTGTGTGGGTCTTGCGCTGTTGGTCTATCTATTTATGTGCAAAAGCAATGCATTTGAAAGTTGTGCACTTGTAGATCTGCTATTTTCAAAAACAATCTTGAGAATGTTTGACAAATTTGGAATATAATAACACAAATCTTGTATGGGGGTCCCTGGCACAAAAACTATTTTCAAATGGGGGTCCGCAGCCAAATTCACATCAATTTGGGGATCCTTGACATGAAAAAAGTTTGAGTACCACTACAGTACACAGATTGATGCACGTATGTGTGTCTTTGACTTTGTACTGTACACCACTGACACGGCTGCAGAACAAGGTGTACAAGCTGTGCAGAACTCTGCTGCTCAGGGTCCAGATGTGTTTTGAATCATGGAGGGTTAAGGTTGTCTTGTGGTTTTGGGGCTGAGGGCCCAGGACGCATTCATCTCTGTCTTGCAAAGGCAGCCATCAGGAGGGGAAAGATTCAGAGGTCACCCTTGTTTGGAATACATTTTCTGATCCACTATGCTGTTGTTTTTCATCTGCCACAGCACGCCTAGATTTATATATCCGCTTGCATTTTTTTTACGATGGAAGCATGTAAAAAAACTAAAACTCAACACAAACATGAAGATTTGTCATTTTATGTTTGAAAAAATAACACACGCACTCCTCCACCCCAGCTCTCAGAATTGTTTGATTTTAAAAACCCTGTTCATTGACCAGAGTCCCTGACCAGAGTCCTTTTTTCCCGCAACACCAAATCTTTTTGCCAAGCCAATCCACAAGCTCACTCCTTTTTCCCCCTCAACACAAAACTCTTCGCCCTTCACCCTCCAGAATAGGGATTTAAGGTGGTTAATATTTGGAGTGGGGTTGGCAGGATACTAGAGAGTGCAATGCAATGTGCCACCACAGATGGCAGTATGCCAACGACTACTCCATAAATTCACTTCAGTTTATCTTTTTAAATCCACTTGCAGCAGCTGCTCTTCATACAGTTTACATTTACCTGTTAGGCTTTTGGCTGACAGCCGTGGCCAGATGTGGACGAATAGAACTGTAGAAATGTCTTTAATTTGTTAGTACAATGTCCAGAGCTACAGTGCCCAGATAATGTTCATGTGATCTAATATGATCCAGGGGTTTATCTCATCTCAGATTAGATTGTTTCTTTTTTATTTATTTTTGCCAATATTTCCGCCTTTTCCCCCAATGTTGTCGTTATGCCAATGCCCCAATCGCCCCACATACTTGTGTGTAATCTTGTTGCGGCTGACCCCTTACTGGTTGGTCTTCGGACAGGCTGGTCCTAGTGATGGTACTGGAACCACCTGCCTTCTCTGATACACATGGAATCGCATGGTGTTTCTTCTCATTTGGGGAGGACATAGTGCATGCGGAGGAACACTCTATCACTCACAGTCAACAACACCTCTGTTGACAAACGCTCTTGACCACCTTGTAAGAGTCACTAGTGCAGCAACAAAGAGCGCCCTCCCCGTCCGGCTTCTCTCCCACAAACACGGCCAATTGTGTTTGTTGTAATTCATGGCACCGTGGAGGATTCGAACCCCTCGTCTTTGCGGATATAATCCTTTGTTAAAGTTTTAAATCAGGGAGTCATAGGGACAGATGTTGTTGTGTTCCTGGTTTTTCACTAATAATCTTCTGTTCTGGGATACATTAGAAGAGGACCATTGTTATCAGTACATAGCAATTTCAGAATGATGAATGTCTCCCTGAACAGTGAAACATGTGTTAACATGTTTGTCTTATGTGAAGTCCACTGCAGCCTGGGACTCAAGGCTGGAGACTGGATTCTAGATGTATCAACATCCACATAAGCATATCTTCTTAAAACTATTTTCAGATTTCAATGCATGACACTCTAATTGAATGCTTAGAGTCTGCACTTTCATAATCTGTTAAAGAAATAATAAAATAAAATGTCCAGCTGCTGTCACAAATGATCTTCTCTAACTTTCCAGGACATCTGTGGACACCAGAGTTGTGACACTTTAGGTGTGGCCGACGTGGGAACGATGTGTGATCCCAAAAGAAGCTGCTCTGTCATTGAGGACAATGGCCTGCAAGCCGCTTTCACTGCTGCGCACGAGCTGGGTAAGATGGCTGCTCTGTGTGCTAAAGGCTCAACTGATGTGGATGTAATATTAAAGGTGCAATCCGGAACTTATTTTAATGAAGCAAACGCTATTTTAACCAATCTGTATAGTAAAGTTATGTCAATATAATAACTAGCACATCTGAAGTGGCTGGAGGTGGTCTGGACCCTGGTGTTGGGTAGGACACCTACTGGTGAGCAGTAGATGTTTGGGGGTTGAATCCTGGGTGTTACAGTTGCAATTACCTCTCTTTCGGGAGATAACACCAAACTTATAGATTGCCGCTTTAAAGTCACTAATCCAAACGTGAACAAAGAGCCCCCACCACCCAAAAAAATTCACAGAGGTGGAGACGTGAATGACTAAGCTCTTGATGGAAGGACTAATTTTCTGTATTGTTGTAATAATAGTATATGTTATAGTTTGGTTGGTAATGTTTGTACTGTAAGCATTTGAATAAAAGAGACCTATACTGTAGTTTGATTTATATTTTGGGTAATGAACACAAATCTAATTATTTAACAATGTACAGTACTGTACATGAATTTATATGTTCAAAACAAATTCCGGATTGGGCCTTTAAGGAAAGGGCCAATTGCTTTAGTGGTTCCATACTGTATTGATACAATTAATCCAAGTAAGCATTGCAGCTCTTTTCCGCTTTCCGATGTGTAGATTTTACACAAGATTATTTTGTTCCCCTTGTTGAATATAGATCAGCATTCATATCTGCTAATAGCTATTTTGGTATTGAATATGTTTTAATTGTATTGAATGAATAATAACATAAGAGAACATCTTTCTCTACCATTCCACTCCTTCCTCCCACAATTCCAAATGGAGGAAAAGAAAGAGAAAGAATTTGTATTCATGATTCATAGCTATGGTGTTTTTCCAGAGGTCCACTGGCTTCTGTTTCCATTCCCAGTGACGTATTCAATAGCTGGAGATTCTTCACATTAAGTTTAGAATGTGAATGGAGGTATGGGAAATGCAGTGAGGAGCAGCAGGACAGTTAAGGGCTTCATAAACTCCGTTCCGTGCATGGTGTCTCACACCAAAAATAGCAGCTTTACAAGCTCACAATGTGTTGCCCTGCGATGCGTTGTGAGCTTGTAGATTGGCAATTTTCAGTGTGTGACAACTAAGCATGTGTACAGCTTTAGGGTGCAGCAAGGTGAAGGTGACTCTCTGGCAGGGATGTTTTGTGCTGAAATGCCCCTGAGTTGGGTTATTATGACTAGAAAAAAGTGCCCTTCGGGCGTTTGGCCACTTCCTACCTTAAATGGCCCCCGCCCCGCCCCAGGCCAGACCTGTACCCCTTGACACTGCCGGCCCTCCTCCCAGCTGTCCCCATCACCTTCTAGTGTAATCTATGGGGTTTTGGGTGGGTGGCTCTGGCTCATCATGGCTGTTGTAGGAGCACAGAACAATGTGTACAGCTGTACAAGTCTGCCTCCTGGTCCCAACTGTAGATGGTCATGATGAGCATGGTTTGTCAATAAACTCATCTAGAAATGAGCCTCACACCATCCCAAGTTGGATGGATGTCCTCTCTCCTAATCAGAGCAGGTTTCCCTAACATTTATAAAGGCCACTTTATTTATAACGTTATATAACATCATATACTGTATATATACACGTATAAAGGCCACGTTATTATGTGGAAACCACCTCGACAACCAGTGGTTGAATTACAGTATGACATCCGGCTGTACATCATTAATTATATTTGGCAGGGGACCAGAGGAAATTATGAAGTCAGACAATGTTTTTGTACAGACTATGTACACACCGACTCAACATTAATCTAAGTGACCTCCGATTCGCACACACACACACACACACACACACACACACACACACACACACACACACACACACACACACACACACACACACACACACACACACACACACACACACACACACACTGTCTTATATTTATTTAAGTTTGGAAGCAATTCTTCTACTGGTCTGCCGTGGGAATACAAACGCATGCACTACAAACACATCCCACGTTACGGATTCCGATTCTAAGTGTAAGATTATTGTATGACACACTACAGGAGGAGAAGGGGAAGGGGGACAGAAGGAAGTAGAACAGAAGATTGGCGTGGCACACAGCACACCAATACCATGCTGTGTGCCGGTGCACACAGGCTGTGGGTGAGGAACTGATACATTACTCTCATTGCATCTTCACCCACTCTAGGCCACGTGTTGAGCATGCCTCACGATGACTCCAAGACGTGTGAGAGGCTGTTTGGAGACCTGGGGGGACATCATCTGATGGCCCCGCTGTTTGTCAACCTCAACAAGACGTCCCCGTGGTCACCGTGCAGTGCACGCTACGTCACAGAGTTCTTTGATAATGGATACGGTAAGTCAACCCGCCATTCTAACGGTTAGTGAGACGAAACAAACTAACAAAGTGTGTTTTGACTCACAGTAAAGTGTTTTTTGTTCAAAGTGTACACGGACGTGATAAACAACTATCAACTTCTATGCTTTATCATATACGTAATCACGCACTCACACGAACACACGCACGCACGCACGCACGCACGCACATACACACACCTACACACCTGCACGCACGCACGCACGCGCGCACGCACGCACACTCATATACAAACAGTACACATACTTGTTTGTTATGGCAATCATTTAATGTATACATTGAAAATGGAGACAATCTGACTCTCATCCCAGACCTTCCTCTTCCGTCTTCAAGAACAGTAAAACTACTGCACCTTGAGCAATTCAAACCTCAGCAAATGCTGGTTTATACGATTACTTTCTGCTTGCGGGACACTTTGCCAAAATGGAAATGTGCCATCGCACCGTGGTCTGTCTGTTAAACGGGCCAGTCCAGGGGTGAAATAACATACTGTTATTTCTCACTTACACTCTCTCTCTCTCGTGTACTATAGCTTTCCTGTTTCAACATGTTGCTCACCACAAATTATAGGTTGTGTAAACCACAGTGTTGTCAAACAAAGCTTACCTTCACCTACATCTCCACATGTCTCCTTCAGTTTG